>NC_045975.1:29281935-29570996 GCF_010909765.2 Amblyraja radiata | reverse complement strand
CGAAGGCTGCCGAGTTTCCTGAGTGCTCATGTGAGTTTATATAACGATATATAAGTTCATCAAGAGGAGAACCATTTAATGTTATCCAAGATTTAAAAACATACATTGCTATTGATGTAAAAGTGCTGTGTTTGCAGTTAACTTAAACTTCTCTTATAAGTCTGTCTGTCTGCCCTGCAGCTGCAAAGTAAAAAAGTCGCAGTATAAGAATCGCCTGAGGCCAAGTAGCGGAGGGTGATTGCTATGCGCAACCCTGGTTCCAGTGCTTTTCTCATTACAGTGTCAGTCTTCTTCAGCAGAGGTCCCAAATTATTCTTTAACTCATTAAAGAGCTCGGGTGAAATTCTGACAAAGTTTTTGAATGCACTTGTATCCTCTTCGCACAGCACATTAAGCAGTTGCTCATATTGTCCAAATTGAGCTCTCCGTTGAAAGATGGGCTTCACCCAGTGAGACTTCCTCTTAATTCTCTTTTTAATTAATCTCTCCCTTCTGCCTTCAAGCAAGCTTTTTCGATGCACATAGTGGGCAGCTGCATGCAGCGCGTCAATGAAAAAAACCAACATCCTGTACTCGAAATTATTTCGTAAAGGCATGTCTCCAAATGAGCCGATTCAACCAAGGGAGGATATATATAGTGTGTGAAAAAAAAAGTTACATCATTTGTGTCACGTGTAGTTCACGATGTTCATTCAAGATTTAAAGCGACAGCTCGGGAAACGGCCAAGTCACTCGCACGAATAACATAAATGCCGAGTACCGTGGGAACTCTTTATCTACTGCCGTTATATCGTGCGAGACTCGTGCTGGACCACGACCTCTTCACTCTGGTGACATCTTGCGTCAACTCGCCCCGTGAAAAGGCCCTTTAAGGCAGCAACTCTACTGCTGCCCCACAGTGCCGCCGCATTGTAACTGTGAACTTGTCTACTCTAACCGGTGATCAAGGGATGAGATCAAAGTCATACCAATAAACGGGCACCTGCCCTCTTCAGACAGTGGGAGGGTTAGATTGAGGTTTATTATCGTCACGTCTGAGGTACTGTGAAGAGCTTTGTTTTGTGTGCTATCCAGTCAAATCAGATAATACTGTACATAAATGAAATCAAGCCAAGCGCCAGCATATTCTCTTTGTCATCCTTAAAAAAAGACGGCACTGGGAGGAGGCTCTCGACCCGAAACGTCACCCATTCCTTCTCTCCAGAAATGCTGCCTGTCCCGCTGAGTTACTCCAGCATTTTGTGTCTATCGCTGGATTAACTCGGCGGGTCAAGCAGCATGTCTGGAGATCATGAATCTGTGACATTTCGGGTCCAGACCCCTCTTCACGTCGCCTATCCCTTTTCTCCGTGGATGCCGTTTCGGCCGCTGAGTTACTCCAGCATTTCAGTCTGAAGGGGCTCAATGCGAAACGTCACATATTCCTTTTCTCCAAAGATGCTGCCTGACCCGCCGGGTTATTCCAGCACTTCGTGCCGATCTTGAGTCTTGGTATATTTGAGTTCAGTTCACCACTAACGTGCAGTGAGTGGATGGCCAGAGTTGAGCTTCGCTTATTTAGATCCTGATCAGCGAATTGATAACTATGCACGTTCAAGATAGTTTCAGCAAGAAGTGATTTATTTGCACTGACATAAACTGTAATTTCCTTTCACTGAAGTTGCTCTGTAACTCCGACTCTGTGTGTAATTCCTGGCAGCAGACCTGAATCGGGAACTTGTAGAAGCGAGCCCGATTTCACAAACTTAAACACACATTATTACAGTGCAGAATCAGGGGAGCGCTTCTGCATCTGTAGAAGTGACATTATCTGACCGAGGTGATAAAGAGAAGCCCCTGTCGTTCTCTCTAGCTCTGCCCGCGTGTGACATATCTTTCCCTGTCGTTTACTCGTGTGGACGGGCTGGGGTGGCGAAACAAACCTCTAATGGGACTAATTTGAAAAATTGCAACAGGGGGAAGATTTGTCCCCGTCCCTTGCCCGTAACTGAGGCAGCGTCGCTGTGAAATGCTAAAACCGCTCCACTATCACATTGCCTTTGCGGGGGATTGATGGGTTCGTTGCTTCACTCGCCACTTTACTATCGGCGACTGCACCTTCACCCACTCCGAGGAACATCGTGTCATCTTTCGGGCACCGAAATCTCTCAATAAACGTAAGTCTTTTTTCCTTCCCGGGCAAGTGAGAGGCTTTGTGTGCGTCTGCCGGCGATTTCTCTCTCACTCTGCCCCCGTACATATCTTTCCCTGTATCTCACAGCGAGACTCTGCTCTGGTTATTTTAGTGCCGGTGCTTTTCCCTGTTCTCCCCCCTCCTGTGGTGTGACTCATTTTTATTCGATCCTTTCCTCACCTGCCCATTTTTAATTAATTTTCTCCCAAACGATGCATTTCTAGTCAGTGTGCGAGTGCCTAGCTCTCCGCAGGGCGGTCCTTGCGCAGTGAGACCGGTCTAAGTGGTAGGGAGAGGGGAAGAGGGAGAGAGAGAGAGAGAGAGAGAGAGAGGGAGAGGGGAAGAGGGAGAGAGAGAGAGAGAGAGAGATCGGAAGAGAGAGGGGAAGAGGGAGAGAGAGAGAGACAGGGAGAGACAGGGAGACGGGCAGTGCTTTCCTCTGTGTTACCAGCACACGTTCCCTGGCCACAGAACTGGAGTTATTCGGGAGAAAGCTTCGCGACTGCACACGCCGGTGTAATCCCCAGCGCGTTAACAACTCGCCGGGTTAATTTCATATCAAGAGAGACCTTGGCTTTGCCGAGTGCTCTGACACAGAGAAGTAGCGGGGACACGGCTCGGCTCCGGGACCGGGCAAAGAACCCCGAAGGGTCTTGTTCGGAGCTTTTGCGCCACGATCTGTCTAGTCTGCGCCAGGAAAAATAAGCTTTCAAGCCTTTGCGGCACCATCCGGAGAGAAGCGGGACCGCAGAGAGAGAGAGAGAGAGAACATATCCGGCACGCCAAGTGCCAGCCGAGTTTCAACGCACGGACCTCTCGCCGCTTTGCAAGTAAGTGCGCTTAGAGCAGAGCGTGGCGGAGAGATGTTGGGGTGATTCATTTACAAGCTGTTAGGTTTCACCCAAACCAAAAGCCCGGGGTTAGAGGAACGAGAGTTGGACGGCGAAACTACCCTTCCCATCTCAGGAAGAGTTGTGTGTCATTTCTGGTCCGTGTCTGGTCATCTCCAATTAGGGGAGATTTGGGGGGTTTATTCTCTGGAATTGCGCCGTTGGAACTAATCGAACACATTGATTGGTGATTATTTGAGCAGGTTGCGCGGCGTTGCAAGCTGTGTTTGTGCCTGCCTGCCTTTACTCGGGGCTGTGGGGAGAGCATTTAACGGAGGTTGGAAACAATTGCCACGCTTAGATAACGCTGTAATTGGAAATATATCGATAAGGAATCTGTTGCGTGTGTTATCCGGTACAGTTATGTAGCTAAGAATATTGTATCCGGTGTATTGTGGACAACAGGGCGCTCCGTTTGACTGCTTTCCATTGCATGGTGATTGTTGAGGCATTGTATTTTGGCGCTGACTGAGCGGATGTATTTGGTATTGAATTGGAACGAGGATATACCTTATTTCGCGTTGGGTTATTTGATACAGTCTTTGATGTAACCCCGGATTGTGTGTGCTTGTGTTCCGTGCATCCGTGTCGTAGCCGGAGTTTCCTATACGTGTGTAGCAAAGGAACTGCAGATGCCGCTTTACATCGAAGATAGACACAAAAACGCTGGAGTAACTCAGCGGCTCAGGCAGCATCTCTGGTGAAAAGGGACTTGCACCCTCCCCCCCCTCCCCCCTCTCTCTCCCTCCCTGTCTACCAAACTCGTTGTACTACACTAGTTTCACTGTCGTCCTACTGAGTTCGTATTACACGTTATCATCTTCCCCACAGCGAACAATGGATCATTGCTCCACTTTTCCTTGATCATCGTTGCCGGATCTGTATCTTTGTATATCTTTCATTCATTTGTTCTATCTACTTTGTTCATATCTGTCGTTTCCCTCTCAGTCTGAATGTTTAAGAAAGAACTGCAGATGCTGGGAAAATCGAAGGTGGACAAAAATGCTGGAGAAACTGAAGAAGGGTCTCGACCCGAAACGTCACCTATTCCTTCGCTCCATAGATGCTGCCTCGCCCGCTGAGTTTCTCCAGCATTTTTTTGTCTACCTTCCCTCTCAGTCTGAAGAATGTTTCCTGTACATGTTGAGGCAGGTAGTATAACAACATTTAAAAGACACCTGGACGGGTTCATGGATAGGAAAGGTTTAGAAGAATATGGACCAAACGTGAGCTTGATCTCCAGGCCATGAGGGCTTGAGCTATTGGAAGAGGTTGAGCCGGTTAGGAGCGCAGGAGGGTCAGAGGTGGCCTTATAGAAGTGTATAAAACCATGAGGGGAATAGATAGGGCAAATGCAGAGAGTCTTTTATGCAGAGTAGGGGAACTGAGTACCAAAGTAGATAGGTCAAAGGTGAGAGGGGAAAGATTTAATAGGAATGAAGGGCATTTTTTTCCAGAGAGAAGGTGTTGGGTATATGGAATGAGATGCCAGAGAAAGTAGTTGACAGAGATACTATAAAGCCATTTAAAAGACATTTGGATAGATGCATGGATAAGAAAGGTTTAGAGGGGTATGGGCCAAGTGCAGGCAGGTTCAAGGGAGTCCTGATTCTACTGCATCTCATTAAAAGAAAAATGTTAAATTCTATTGAAATATTTGAAGAACTGGTGATCTCTTTCCTTTCGAGAGGAGATAACTTCTCCCATCTACACTCTCAAATGTACTGCATCAGGGATTGTTTCCAACAGTTTTTTAATTACCAATACAAGGATGTGGCCAGGAACCTGAGGGCCTGAACTATAGGGAGAGGTTGCGCAGGCTAGGACTTTATTCCTTGAGGCGCAGAAGGATGAGGTGTGATCTTGTAGAGGCACATAAGTTCATGAAGGGAATACATACGGTAGATGCTCAGTCTTTAACCCAGAGTGGGGGAATCAAGAACCAAAGGGCATGGGCTTATGATGGGAGGCGAAAGATTGAATATGAACCTGAGGGGCAACAGAGGGTGGTGGGTACATGGAATGAGTTACCAGAGGAGGTAGTTGAGGCAGCAACTATATCAATATTCAAAAGTAATTTGGACAGGTATGTGAATAGGAAAGGTTTCAAGGGAAATGGGCCAGGGGCGGGCTATAATGTAGATTGGGCATCTTGGTCAGTACAAGCAAGCTGGTCTGAAGAGCCTGTTTCAATGCTTTATGCCTCTATGAATCTTTAAATAGTGTGTGTGCTTTTGAATGTCCATGTCCTGACCTTTGCAATACTCTTTCCATGTCTCTATCCTTTTTGTTGTTGCAATGTCCCATACACTGGTATCTTGAACTAAATGTTGGCTATCCACTCTAATAATTCCTAGAATTATTAATTTTGTTTGATGAGTTAAGGTTTATCTTGAGTGTTTCTTTTACATGAAAGATGCCATTTAAATACAAGGTTTTTGCTATCATAGAGAAAAACATAGAAACAACGAAAATAGGTGCAGGAGTAGGCCATTCAGCCCTTCGAGCCAGCACCGCCATTCAATATGATCATGTCTGATCATCCAAAAAAAGTACCCCTTTCCAGCTTTCTCCCCATATCTATTGATTCCGTTAGCCCTAAGAGGTATATCTAACTCAGAGTTTCATTACGCTCTGAGCCATAGAGACACACAGCATGCGTCTAAACTGATGCCCTCTGACCGTATTTGGACCCTATCCCTCCAAACCTTTCCAAACCACGTACCTGCCCAAATGTATTTTAAATCATGTTATATTACCGGTCTCAAAGACCTCATCTGGCAGGTCGTCCCATATGCCCATCACCCTCTGTTCGAAAACGGTGCCCCGAAATTTCCCCCCCCCCCCCCCCCCCCCCCCCCCCCCCCCCCCCCCCCCCCCCCGATCTTAAACCCACCCTGGGTTTAAACCCGCCCAGAAATAAAGGTCTGATTATCTACTCTATAGAGTCTTACAGTCATAGAAGTCATCATCTTTTATGGACTGTTGGTAAAGCTATCCTGTCATATGACTGTCCCTATTGTAACAGGTTTGTACTTTTTTTTCAGTGGTGACTGTTCTGTATTCAGTGACGATTGAGTGGGAATTGGGTTTCATCTAACCTGCGAGCATCATCTTCATGTTATAAACCCTTCCTTGCAGAGAACATGGATGTTAATAGAATAGCAGCAAATAGTAAAAATTTCTTTAAAAATATTTAGACTGTCTTGCACTGACAGTTACTTTCTTTGAAGTATTAATTTTTGCACTCGAGTTCATTTATAACCACTTCCATTTATTCAACTACAGAGGTTTCCCCCTTCAAGTAATAAGTAAATTGATGAATTAATGAGATGATTCAAGAATAAGCACATCGAAATAAGAAGACTAGTTTCTATAATAAGACATGCATTCATATACATTGCTAACAGTCTTGGTGCATGTCAGTATAATATTAATCATGCATCATCTTTGGTACAGACGCAGAGGGTATTTTGAAGCAAAAGAGATCTTCACTTCTCACAATGGGAACTTTAGTTTGCATTTCATATATTGTGTGAAGAACTTTGCTGCAAAAAGAATATTTGTTTTCCTGGTCCAGTTATATTGATGAAGAAGTGTGTTAGGTTGTTCTGAGAGAATCATGAATAGTTCTTCAGCAGGAGGTAGGTTACATGGATAATTGAGACTTGCTGTGCCATTTAAGATGCAGCTCTAGAGAAATTCTACATTACCAATACCTGTTTCCCAGCCTAATCAAGGACTAGTCTCACCCCAGTCGCACCCTCTTCTCCCCACTCCCATCAGGCAAGAGGTACAGAAGTGTGAAAATACACACCTTCAGATTCAGGGACAGTTTCTTCCCAGCTGCTAACAGGCAAGTGAACGACTCTATCAACAGCTAGACAGTGGTCCTGAGCTACTATCTACGTCATTGGAGACCTACGGACTATCTCCAATCAGACTTTATTGGACTAAAAGCTTATCACTGTACCTCAGGGTATGTGACAATCAACTAAACTACTTGGTCAAACACTGAAAGGTCATTTAATTGCGATTAGTTTGGTTTAGAGGTACAGCGTGAACACAGGCCCTTCGGCCCATCGAGTCCATGCCGACCAGCAATCCCCATACACTAGCATCATCCTACACAAGAGGAACAGTTTACAATTTATTTTTAGAAAAGCCAATTATCCTACAAACCTGCACAATTGGAGTGTGGGAGGAAACTGGAGCACCTGGAGAAAACCCACGCGGTCAGAGGGGAGAACGTACAAACTCCATACACACAGCACCCATAGTAAAGATGAAACCCGGGTCTCTGGAGTTGTAAAGGGCCTGTCCCACTTGGGCGACCTAATCCGCGAGTTCTGGCGCGCTTGACCAAGACTCATACTCGCAGCATGGTCGACACGAGGTCGTAGGAGGTCTTCGTAACTCTCCTTCATGCTCGGGAGTGGTCTCCGGGTACTCGAGGCCTCAGCTAGGTCGCGGCGTTTTTTTCAACGTGTTAAAATATGCCCGCGAGTAAAAAAAGGTCGCCATGAAAAAAATCGATACTTTTTTTACTCGTAGGTTTAGCCATAGTCGGTCATATCGGCATGTTAGTCATAGGTAATCAAGGGGTCAAAGGTAGTCGTAGATAGTCTTCATCATAGTCGAAGGGAGGTCGAAGGAGGTCGAAGGAAGTCGTCTTCACTCTCCACTATCCGGTGTCCAATTTTCGCGAAGTTAGTCATACTTAGTCGTAGCTAGTTGTAGCTAGTCGAAGCCGGTCTTCTACATAGTCGAAGGAGGTCTTCAACATGTCATTTTTTTCAAACACTTCTAAACTCGCCAATTAACTCACCAAGGCAAATTTCTTGTATGTGAATACTTGGACAATAAACTTACTTGCTTACTGACAAGTGGGACAGCCCCATAAGGCAGCAACTCTACCACTGCGTCATTATGCCACCTTTGTTTCTTTTATATTTCAACCACATTGGAATAAAAGCAGAGATGTTGCCTGACCTGCTGAGTAACTCCTGCATTTTGGGTCTAACTTTGGAATGAGCCAGCATCTGCTGTTCCTTTTTATTTCATTTGCCTTCTGAACTTCATGCTAACATTAATATGTATGCCCAAGCAGCCCCAAATCCCTCTGAGATTTGAATGCTTATTAGTCTCCTGCCTTCCAAAATATATTCTCATTTTACTTTTTACTTATGAGACCAAATACTTTCACATTTGCACACAATGTTCTCCATATCTCATGTTTTTGCCCAGCCACTTAAGGGCCTGTCCCACTTAGGTGATTTTTTCGATGACTACAAGCGACTAGGCTGTCGCCACATGGTCGCGGGATGGCGCCTGCATGGTCGTGAGTTGTCTCCTCAAATCGCCTAAAGAATCATAACTTTTTCCTTGTCGCGCTGGATTTTGAAATGTTCAAAACCTTTTGGCGACTGTGGGCTTGATGTAGCTTGTTTTCGCCTGTCGTGGGTGTTGTCGCCAGGTGACGTAGGTTGTTGCCGGGTGCTGACTTTGGTGAATTCCATTGGCGACTACCTATGTCAATCTACGTCAACCGGCGACTGAATTGTCTTCAGTTGTCGCCGACAGGGTCGTAGCTTGTCGTGAGTGGACGCAGGGTGACTTCGCTTGTCGTAGGTTGTCGCCTGTGTGGTCGTAGGTGGTTGTAGGTGGACGTCCTAAGTCACGAAGAATTGGGTCGCCGGTTGTCGTAGCTTGACATAGCTTGACATCGACTAGGGGATAGGTTTTTCGGCGACCAGCTACGACTGTAGCTGTCGCCGAAAAAATCGCCAAAGTGGGACAGGCCCTTTAAACTGCCTCATACCTATGCAGCATGTTTGCATTTGCAAGGCTTCCTGCCAGCTTTGTAGTGCTGGCAATATACACTGTGTTACACAAGCCCCCGTCAGATGTAGAGTGCAAGTAGCTGAGCTCCAAGCATTGATCTTTGATTCTAAAAGCAATCAATTAGTTGCGCTTTCAATCTGAAAATGCTGCTTAATAGTAAGATTAAACGAGAATTTACCAGTTTGAAGTTTGATCGTTATTTTATGAGGAGTAACGTTGAGGGATTACGTGAAGAACCCCGCCAGGACGCATGCATGTCATTCTTCAAAGCAGCGGTGTGAAATCACAGATAACTGTAATTACTAAACATAGTAAGATTAGAGAAGATATACCAGTTGAGTATATGATCAAGGGTGGGAGTGGAGGGCACGTAATCCCTAAACATTACTCCTCATTAAATAACGATCAAACTTCAAACTGGTAAGTTCTCGTTTAATCTTACTATTTTACTTCGGAGTCACATGAGTGACTACGTGAAGATTTTAAAGCTCTGTGATTTCATGCCGTGGAAACGAGTCCATGCATCACATCTGCCTTGATTATGGGGAGAATAGTGTTAACATCATTAGACATCAATACGATATTGAAAACCCAACGATAAATATATTAACACCAAATTATAGCCCCTATTTATGGGGTAAAATTATATTACAGAACTTAAAATTGTTTCTGCAAATGTTCCAGGTTCAATTACTGGTTTGTTATAAAATCGTTGGAAAGTTTTCTCCGTTGACCATCCTGCTGTCTTGAGGATTTGGTCCATAGGAACATCCGACTTCATAGCTGCCGATGTAGCTGCAGCCCTGGTGGAGTGAGATTAAAAAAATGCTAGTGTCTACTCCAGCCTTTATTAGGACCTGTTTTAGCCATCTAGAGATGGTCTGGACTGTCACTTTTTTTTTTTCTTTTTTTTTTTGAGTGGCTTATGTGTAGCTAATTAAAAGTGACATTTCTTTGCGTCTGATGATCTTAGTATACTACATATATAATAGTAAGTGTGTTACAATACAGAGACGATCATCTGTCGGGTAGGCCCTGAATTCTGTTTTTAGGCCTGCTGACCCCTGTCTGTTCTGTTTGACTAATTCATTGATGTGAAAAGTTAAATTTCCAGATGAAATAGTCATGTTGTCCAGCCTTAGTTTCTGTAGCGACTGGACCCTTTGTGCCGTGACCAAGGCCATCAGCATGACTGTTTTCATAGTCAGTTTCTGCAGGGACAGAGCTGTAGCTGGAGACCAGTTTCTTAACATGGTCAGTACAATGCTCACATCCCATATTTGGGAGTACCTGGTTCTTGGGGGATTAACATTAAAAATGCCCCTCATGAGTTTGGTTACCAGGGTGTGTCCCAACTGAATGCCGCTCTGTTCCTTGCCACAGGTATGTTGACAGAGCACTTCTGGCGCAGTTGATGGCACTATGACTGAGCCTCTCATCGTAATGGAGGTTTGCCAGGAATTCCAGAACAGACGGCGATGTACATAGATCTGTGGGTGATGTTAAGCGCCTTGAGTATTAGAAAGGCACTATATAAATCCCATCCATTATTATTATTATTGTTGTGACAGTATTTCCCATTTCTTGATGACACCAAGTACTGTTTTTTGGTGGACTGTCTGTGGGCCGCTGAAATAATATCCACTGTTCGGTCCGTCAGTCCCAGGTGTAGTAGAGGTGCTTTCAAACTCTACAAATTAATAGGTTTATATAATTATGACATGGGTAGCTTCCCCTTGTTGCGGGATGAACCAGTAAATTAAGTCTATGATGGATGGTGATGCATGGTTCTAATACCATGTCGAGTATCACCGGGACCCATGGTTGAGTAGGCCAATCGGGTACTATCAAAATACCAGACGCGGAGTCTTGCTGTATTTTCCTTAATACCCGACTGATGAGGCAGAAAGGAGGGAATGCATAAATAAACAATATCCCCCAATGCAGCGAAAATGCATCTGTTGCCGCTGCCCCAGGTTCTGGTTCCCATGAACATAATTCGATAGCTGGTGTGAGCCTGGATGCGAATAGGTCGATATCTGGTGTTCCATACCGTGCTGTAATTTCAGCAAATACATTTTTATCCAACATCCATTCAGTGTTTTCATTGAGTTTGTGTGACCTGTTGTCTGCCATTAAATTTAGTTTACCTGGTAAGTAGGTAGCTGATATCCAAATATCTCTCTGGATACACTATTGCCAAATTGTGTTGGCCAGATTGTCACATGATGTTGATTTGTTTCCACCCATATGGTTGATATATGCTACCACGGTGGTGTTGTCAATTTGTAGTCTAACATGCTGGTGATATAACCCAGAACAATATGACTTAAGGCCATGGAATGCACTTAACATTCCCAGGTAGTTTATGCCCAGTGTTTGTAATAATGATGCCTCCTGTGCATTCCATCTCCCCCACAGCTGGAGATGGAATTGGTAGCACCCCAACCAAGTGCACTGGCATCAGTTTGTAGTACCATAGACGGGTTGCTGATAATGTTTGGAGTGGAACAATGCCTAATGTTATCTTTCCACCATTTTAGTTCCATTATGGCCTCTGTTGGTAGCTTCATTGGTCTGTCAAAATGACCACCATAATTTTTGAGTGCTCGTATTTTAGCCCTCTGTAATTTTTGATAATGGAAAGGTCCGATTTGTGTGGCTGGAAACGCAGCCACTATTATGCCAATTATTCTTGCTACCAGTCTGATGGATGGTTTTGTGATGTCAATGATTTTGTTGCAAGCCTCCATTAAGGCTGTAACCTTTTCTTTCGACAAAGTCACTGACATGTGAACTGAGTTAAGGGTGTACCCCAGATGATCCATTGTTAAATAACATCTGTGGTCACCTCTAATGGGTACTGTATAGTAAGCATCTTTTAAATCGATGCTTGCCATGTAGTAACCTTAGGAAATCAATTGCATAGCAGTAACAAAGGTTTCCATCTAGTAATGAATATATAGTACGAAAGTATTCAAATTAGTCAAATCTATGATGATGCGGCAACCACCATCTTGTTTATGATAAAGATTTTGGACACGAATTCCTGTGATTCGTGGTGGGTTTCCTCCATTACTCCTTTTTATAAGGCCACTGTAGTTCAGCATGCGCTTTTGATTTTTCTTTGCCTGTAAGCACGAACATTCGGTTCGGTTCATGCTGAACTGGAGGATTAAGTTTTTGTATAAATTCTATGGTATAACCCTATACTTCTGAAAATATAAGTGTCGGTAGTTAATTTATTCCATGCATCCAGATAGAATTGTAATCTCCCACCAACCTCGTAAGGAACCAGACCCACCTACCTCCATGGTTACTATTGGTAGGTTTGTTACTTTTTCGGCATCCTCCGTGGACGTTGAGGCGCCTGTGTCTGGATCTGTAGTTGGGTCGGTGTTGAGGGTTAGCGCATTCCCCAGGAAGGCCGGTCTAGGCCATGGCCTAAAAAGACCGATGTTGCGTGTTCCTGGCCTTTGTGCTTTCACCAGTTTGTCTTGGCCGACTGGTGGTGCGTAGGGGTGCTTTTTCCTGGCCGAAGTAGTTTTTAGACGTTGCTTTAATGAGCCCCAGGGTTTTACCCTCTTCGTCAAGTTCTTTTACCTGTTTTGATAAGTTGCCTCCAAATAGTAATATTGGTGGCTTGGAGGTTCCAGGGTTGCATAGGCCTGCAAATTAGGGTCTAAAACCGGTTGGATGGCACTTTTTCCTAATACTATTTACTCGTATTGGTAGTTGCAAAATAAAGCCAGTGCATCCTGGTGATCTTGTGTCATGTCTTTTTTGGTTATTGTGCGGGCGAA
The DNA here is from genome assembly GCF_010909765.2 of Amblyraja radiata. NCBI lineage: Eukaryota > Metazoa > Chordata > Chondrichthyes > Rajiformes > Rajidae > Amblyraja > Amblyraja radiata. Next base: position 29,558,286 of record NC_045975.1, on the reverse strand, counting down.
AACCGTAATTCCCGCTGTTAGGACTTTCAGAACTTTCTGTAGTTTCAAGTCCCTGACTCTGATTGAGGCTCCGACATGTTTTCAAATACACTGGTTGACACTGGGAACATTCAGTGTTTTGCAGTTCCCTGGTGGTAAGTGTCTTGCTGTCCAATAATGCCTGTCCTTATAGCTGGTTGAATGACAAGTAGTCGATACTTGCAGCTATTTTAGGTTCAAGGTTTTGGTCAGTTTGGTCGGGTTGAATGAACTGGGACACCATATCCAATAGGTTTTCTTGCACCCCATGTGCACTAGGGTTATGTTCTGCACCCCTCTTCAGGGTCAGCCCAGAATTGACCCCCTGTACTCCCCTCTGATGAGGAAGAAACACTGTGCAGCCCTACAAGAGGTACTGCTGTAGGACTTACTAGCTGCCCACTGTGACTAGTCTCCATCTCCCGGAGCCTGTCACTTTGGAGTACTTGCTCCAACAGCTGCTCCAACTGGCTCCAATGCTCACGGGCACTGGCCACTCGCGGCTGCTCCAGTTCCTGCAGCCGCTCCAACCGGCTCCAATGCTCACGGGCACTGGCCGTCGCGGCTGCTCCTGAAGCCGCTCCAACCGGTCCCAATGCTCACGGGCACTGGCCGCTCGCGGCTATTCAGAGTCGGACTCATCGGAGTCAACGACTCTGTTAGTTTTTTGCTTCGCTCTACTGCCCAGCCGTGGCCGGTGCGGGAGCGAAGTCGGGCACAGCTGTTCCCATTTCGGGAGATTGGCGTGCCGTTGGCTGCTGCTGCTGGCTGCCCGCAACTCCGCGGTTCTCCCCCGCCAGCTTTTTCGCAGCCTTCGTGGATCTGGTCCATGTCTCCACCTGTAAGGTAAGTGGACGGAACGCAGAGTCTCCTTACCTGCTGTTCCCGGCTTTCAAATTCTGCTGCGAAGGGGAACGTCATTCCCCCTGCTGTGACTCGTTGCAATGCGTGTAGCGATATGGCACGCATGCGTCCTGGCGGGGTTCTTCACGTAGTCACTCACGTGACTCCGAAGTAAAATGGCCAATTGTGCTTTCCATCCAGCAACCAAGCCTCAATCATTGTTAATACACTATACCCTCAAGTCTGTGAGCCCTGATTGTGCTAAACTATCTTTAATATGATTTTTGTCAATTGTCTTCTAAAAATACAAAATATACACCATTGACTGGTTCTCCCTTACCACGTAATCTATGTGTACCATTAAAATAACAATACATTTGTCAATTATTATTTTCTTTTCAACAAACATTAAGATGTTGGCTAGGCCACTTTTGGGGTATTGCATGCTGTTCTGGTCGCCCCATTTACTGCAAAGATGTGGAGGCTTTTAAGAGGTTGCACGCGAGGTTTACCAGAATGTTGCCTGGATTTGAGGGTTTTAGCTTCAGGGGGAGGTTGGATAGAATTAGTGTAGAAACAAAAAATAACTGCAGATACTGGTTTATACCAAAGATAGATATAAAGTGCTGAGTAGCCAGGGAGCATGCTGCCTGAGTCGCTGAGTTACTCCAGCACTTTGTGTCTATCTTTGGATGGACGGCTTGTTTTCTCTGAAATGTCAGAGATTGAGGGGAAACTTGATAGAAGTAGATACATTTACAATACAAATTACAATACAAATACAAATTTATTTGTCATTTGAGCCCCAGTGAGACTCAAACGAAATTTTGTTTCCACAGCCATACTAACAAAAACAATGTCCTACAGACATACACACAATTAAGTTCACACTAACATCCATCACAGTGAACCCACTGTGATGGAAGGCAAAAGTCTTTTCTCTCCCCTGCTCTCCATGTCTCTCCTGATGTCCAAGCCCCAGGCGGGCGATGATAAGTCCCACGGCCATTTTAGGCCGTGCCGGGCGATTTACGGCCCCGCTCCCGGTCTAGAAGTCTCGAAGTTGGAGCCCCCGGCGGGCGCTGTAATGTCCCACGGCCATGAAGCCATGCCGGGTGATGTACTTCCCCGCTCCGGGTCGTTCCAAACCCCGCGACACGGGCTGGAGAAGTCGCGTTGCGGGAGCTCCGGGAAGCGGTCTCACTCTCCCCCCGGACCCGCGAGCTCCCGATGTCCCAGTCCACCGGACCTGCGGCTGCGTTGCTGGAGCCTCCGAGCCCCAGGAGTCGAGTCGCAGCAGCGAGTCACCACCGCTCCCCACGTTCCGAGGCCGGCCAGCCCCACGATGGTGAGTAGTCCGCAGCGCAGTCTCCCGAGCCCCCGGGTCGTTCAGGTTGGAGGCCGCTCCACGGTGCTAGGCCCCAACGACAATGGAGACCCGACAGGGAAAAGGTCGGGTCTCCCAGACAGGGAAGAGATTTTAAACGGTTCCCCCCCCCCCCCCCCCCGCCCCCCACATATACACATTTAAAAACCAGTATTTAAAAAACACCAAACACTACATTTAACTAGACAAAAAATAAAAAAAGACAGACAGGCTGTAGGAGCCGCTGCAACGAGTCGCACCGCCACCAGGAACATTTATGAGAAGCATAGATAGGGTAACAGTAAGAACCTTTTCCCCAGTGTGGAAATGTCCAACATTAACGGGCGTAACTTTCAGGTGAGAAAGGAAGAGTTTAATGGAGATGTGTTGGGCAAGTTTTTTACATAGAGAGTGGTGGGGGGTCTGGAACGCATTGCCAGGAGTGGTGGTGGAGGCAGATATGATAGTGACATTTAATAGACTTTTGAAAAGGCACATGGAAGTGTAGATTGCTCATTTCTAAGCTTCCCCCAGTCTAGTTTCAGTAAAAACACTGAATCAAGCACTTGAAACAACTAAATTTTATTTTAACAAAAGCGTGTCACAGTTCAACTGCTGTACCTATCCCACCGCGGGTTCGATCCTCGAGTCTGCCTGTTCAAGCCCTCTAGGCCTCGCTCAGATAGAGACACTCCATAAGTTCACGCAGTCCCAAGCGCTCTCCCAGAAGATTGACGCTGGACCTCGTGGTAGCGGACTTTTATATGTCCCGGGACCTCGAGAGGCCGAACCACGTGGGGGTGGTCTCTTTATAACCCAATTACATATATTGATTAACCCCATACATAACAGACATTTCCCAAGCCCAATAATACAACAGCTCAATACATTTTATTCAAAACGGACTTCGTAAGGAAGCCAACTTAGAAACATTTACCCTGATCTGCCAGAAACCCAGACAAGGCTCAATACCTCATCCAATCAACACTCGGCAAAGTTGAACTCTGCAACATTATTTACAATTATTTACAAAGTGTATGTCTGGTTTGCAGCCGTCCAATCCATTCTATGCATTTTGCACCTAATTGACAGGGTTTGCAGATGTTCTTATTCTTTACTTGCAAATTGTGTCTAAGCTCTAGACACACTGACACCTCTTCGCAGCTTGTCCCAGCTCTGCAGAGAGCAATTCCAAATTGACCAAATCTCCCAGTAGCCCTGAAGCTTTTACCCCATTTTGAAGTCCTAGCCTCTCCAATTTAGCCAGGTTTAACAGAAGTGCAGAGAATAGAGGGATATATATCGCATATAGGCAGATGATGCAAAGTTTAACTTTACCTCATGTTTGGCACAAACATTGTGGGCTGAAGGGCTTGTTCCTGTGATGTGCTGTTCTATGTTTGATAAACAGTATTGCCACTGTTTGATCATATTGTCTCTGGTTTTCATTCTAATATTTATATACATACATACAAAATTATACCGACAGACAGACAAACAGGCGTTGGAGAAGGTGGAAAAATAGTTAATGGAAAGGCGCTATAACGGAGAGTGTATACCAATACGGAAGGATCGACCAGATTGGGACCTTATTCGAGAGGGGTGACCTGATGAAGATTGGAATGGGTTTGCAGATTCGATGCAGAGAAACTGTTTCCAATTGCAGAGCAGATCAGAGCGAGCACCGTAAATGAAAGTCAGATGTGAGGAAATACATTTTAGGAATGTAAGAGTAATGGCAGGCAAGTGATTGGGACGTGAATTCACTGCCATATGACTGGTTGAGGGGTAAAACGTCCTTGTATTTTGGAGGAAGCTAAATAAATGGAAGAAATGCAAAGGGACATTAGCATCAGGAGAGAGGGAGTTGAGTTGTGTTGACCGCAATTATAGGAATAGACCCATTGAACTAAATTTATAATATTGAAGCTGTAAATACGGCAAAACACCAATAATCTGGTGTCTGATTATTCTGAATTCTTGAGTCACTCGTTAGTCCTGGATGGGAGCTCGGGATCTGGAGTGCACCTGGAGCAAGCCTCAGCTCTGTGGGCTGGGTCGACTGCTTGGGTCATAAGTTCATGTCAGGGGAGCTGAATTAGGCCATTTGGCCCATTGAGTACTCCGCCATTCAATCATGGCCGATCTATCTTTGACTAAAGAAACTCCTCCTCATCTCCTTTCTGAAGGTGTGTCCTTTTATTCTGAAACTGTGCCCTCTGGTCCAAGGCTCTCCCACTAGCCACTGGACATAGAGGTTAGGAAAGCAGGTAGGTTCACTGCTAGAGCTGGGGTCTGGAATGCTTGAATATTTCCCACCCTTTCATCTCCCTTTAATATATCAAAGTGTAGCATATTTAACAAAAAAAGTGAAAAATAAGATGTGTAGGAATGAACTACAAATGCTGGTTTAAACCGAAGATAGACACAAAATGTTGGAGTAACTCAGCGGGACAGGCAGCATCTCTGGAGAAAAGGATAGTTGATGTTTTGGGTCAGTCTGAAGAAGGGTCTCGAACCAAAATGTCACCCATTTCTTCTGTCCAGAAATGCTGCCCGTCCCGCTGAGTTACTCCAGCAATTTGTGTCTATCTGAAATTAAGGTGTGTTTGGGTATCAGAAGTAGCATCCAGTAGTGTGGATAATGTCAGTCTGATCTCGCAACAGTCTCGATGGTGTTGTATTTTCAGAGTCTCATTGTACCGTGAGACATAGAAACATAGAAACATAGAAAATTAATGCAGGAGTAGGCCATTTGGCCCTTCGAGCCTGCACCGCCATTCAATATGATCATGGCTGATCATCCAACTCAGAATCTTGTACCTGCCTTACCCCCCGATCCCTTTAGCCTCTTAAATATAGCCAATTAACTGGCCTCAACTACATTCTGTGGCAGAGATTCACTACTCCGTGTGAAAAATGTTTTTCTTATCTTGGTCCTAAAAGATTTCCCCTTTATCCTTAAACTGTGACCCCTTGTTCTGGACTTCCCCAACATCGGGAACAATCTTCCTGCATCTAGCCTGTCCAAGCCGTTAAGAATTTTGTAAGTTTCTATAAGATCCCCCCTCAATCTTCTAAATTCTCTGTAGTGCCTCAGATAAGGAGACCAAAACTGTACACAATACTCCAGGTGTGGTCTCACCAAGACCCTGCACAACTGCAGTAGAATCTCCCTGCTCCTATACTCAAATCATTTTGCTATAAATGCTAACATACCATTCACTTTCTTCACTGCCTGCTGCACCTGCATGCCTACTTTCAATGACTGGTGTACCATGACACCCAGGTCTCGTTGCATCTCCCCCTTTCCTAATCGGCCACCATTCAGATAAATGTCTACTTTCCTGTTTTTGCCACCAAAGTGGATAAGTTCACATTTATCCACATTATACTGCATCTGCCATGCATTTGCCCGCTCACCCAGCCTATCCAAGTCACCTTGCAGCCTCCTAGCATCCTCCTCACAGCTAACACTGCCCCCCAGCTTCGTGTTATCCGCAAACTTGGAGATGTTGCATTCAATTCCCTCGTCCTAATCATTAATATATATTGTAAATAGCTGAGGTCCCAGTACTGAGCATTGCGGTACCCCACTAGTCACTGCCTGCCATTCTGAAAAGGACCCGTTTACTCCTACTCTTTGCTTCCTGTCTGCCAGCCAATTCTCTATCCACGTCAATACTGAACCCCCAATACCATGTGCTTTAAGTTTGTATACTAATCTCTTATGTGGTACCTTGTCGAAAGCCTTCTGAAAGTCTGGATATAACACATCCACTGGTTATCCGTTATCCACTCTACTAGTTACATCCTCAAAATTTTTTATCAGATTTGTCAGACATGATTTACCTTTCATAAATCCATGCTGAATTTGTCCAATGATTTCACCACTTTTCAAATGTGCTGCTATCCCATCTTTAATAACTGACTAACATTTTCCCCACTACCGATGTTAGACTAACTGGTCTGTAATTCACCGTTTTCTCCCTCCCTCCCTTTTTAAAAGTGGGGTTAGCTACCCTCCAATCCTCAGGAACCGCTCCAGAACTTAAAGTGTTTTGAAAAATTATCACTGATGCATCCACAATTTCTGGGGCTACTTCCTTAAGTAATCAGGGATGCAGCCTGTCTGGTCCTGGGGATTTATTGGCCTTTAATCCATTCAATTTATCTAACACCACTTCCCAGCAAAACCTGGATTTCACTCAGTTCCTCCATCTCATTTGACCCCCGGTCCCCTGCTATTTCCGGCAGATTATTTAAGTCTTCCCTAGTGAAGACAGAACCAAAGTAGTTATTCAATTGGTCTGTCATGTCCTTGTTCCCCATGATCAATTCACTTGTTTCTGACTGCAAGGGACCTACATTTGATTTAACTAATCTTTTTCTCTTCACATATCTATAAGAACTTTTGCAGTCAGTTTTTATGTTCCCTGCCAGTTTTCTTTCATAATCTATTTCCCCTTTCCTAATTGAGACACGGTGGTAAAGAATACAGAAAGCCGAATTCATGAACACTATCACAATTGAAACACACATTTAGCAGGAGAGTGGCAGACCAGAGGGCTCGCTCGATGCTTCAGTAGTCAGAGGAGATAACTGAAGATCAAAATGTTGCCAGATGCAAAGAGAGCAGTCTGTGAAGTGCAGCATGTGAACATTCATTCCCCGTGCAGGAGCTCCCCACTCAGGCGTAGCTTGATCTTCTAATCCCCATTCTAGTACAATATGTTCTTTGCTTAGTTCTATGTAGGCTGCATTGCAATTCAGAACATTCTACAGCAAAAGTAGACAAAAATGTTGGAGAAGCTCAGCGCCAGTGAGGCAGCATCTATGGAGCGAAGGAATAGGTGACGTCACCTATTCCTTTGCTCGCTCCATAGATGCTGCCTCACCCGCTGAGTTTCTCCTGCATTTTTGTCTACCTTCGATTTTTCCAGCACCTGCAGTTCTTTCTTCAACATTCTGCAGCAAAATGTCAGCACCGAATCACAGCAACTCCTTCTAATATTTTAACACTTAAGTTACAATGAACCCTAACATTAAACAAAATGTATTAAAACAAAATGAGAAGGGTCTCGAACGAAACATCACATATTCCTTTTCTCCAGAGGTGCTACCTGACCCGCTGAGTTACTCCAGCATTTTGTGTCTATCTTCGATTTAAACCAACATCTGCAGTTCCTACAAAAAATGAGAAATGTCCATTTATCTAACGTTGACCTTGTCACATCCAACCTATATACTGGGGTCAGAAGAAGGGTCCTGACCCAAAACATCACCTATCTTATTCCCCAGAGATGCTGCCTGTCCTGCTGAATTACTTCAGCACTGCCCTGTTTCGACGAAAGCAATCAACCCGGCGTGCACAATCAAATAAGATCAAATAGAACAAGTTGTCCTACAAATTTAGGCTGTGCACACCATACGCAAGAAGAAGACTTCAGCACTTTGTGTCTATCTTTCCTATATAGTTTTTTTGATTATTTTCTGATATTTTCTTAACAATCCAATTATAGTTATTTGGCTTTCCTACTGAAGATGAACTGAAACTTAAGCCGTAGAATTATTTACTTACTAGTCACTGACACGCATATCAAAATCCCATTATTATTCTGAACTCTTCAACCAAATCTTCCCTAAAACTTGTTCTGGAGAAAATCACCCGTTTCTTTCATTTTGCTTTCTCAGTCAAAGGACCTTGTACCTGGTATGATTTTTGCAATCTCTTCTTTCCCCTCCCTTGGAACCTGGACCCAAAGATATCCCAAATTGAGCACAATTGTAAGAGATTATATTTTGTTATTGGCTTCTTTTCACAGATTTATTTTTTTATTCTATGCCTTAATGTAAACTTTGAACCTCGCATGTTATTTGTTTGCAGCTTTATCAACTTGCATGTCTGGTTTTAAAGGCTGTATTTAAACCAACTTATTCCGTGTTTCAGACTTCTATAAGCATTTCCGATGTTACGCATACAGTATTACCTCCTTACAAAATGTAGCCACACAAGTTCCCCTTCATAAATTTAATCTGATACTGTTAAATTAAAAATATCTGGTAATTTAAAATCTGTGCAACCTGTATTCATGTCGAGACTCATTAAGAGGAACAATGGTCCCAACATCACCTTTGAGGAACATTACTCTTAAAAGCTTTCATGGTCATCTGCCTCTACTCTTTGTTGTCATATGAAACTGTAATCTGACTATAAGTTTCTCTTAAAGAAGCAAGTCTGCTAGACAGCACTTCACCCAATATCTTTCAGAATTTCATGCAAATGATCAATAAGTCTGGACTTCCTTTGTTGATGCACCCTCTTGTTTCTTCCAAAATGATATCTCAAAAACATCATCACTTAAATGTATTCTATTGTGCCACTTCATGTTTGAGTGTTTAATTATTGATGCATGTCCATATGTAGACACATGTATTATTATCCATGACAAACAAGAATGTGTTTTTTTAAATAAATGCCTGATTTGGATATTTAAGGGGAAAAAAACCTTCGGAAAATATTGTCCATTGCATGCCTAAGTAACTTGTTTTGGGAATGTTGGGGAATTGAGAACCAGAGGACATAGGTTTGAGGTGAAGGGGGAAAGATTTAATAGGAACCTGAGGAGTAACTTTTTTTACACAAAGCTTGGTGGATGTATGGAACGAGCTGCTAGAGGAGGTAATTGAGGCAGGTACTATCAGAACATTTAAGAGACAATTAGACAAGGACAGGTACATGGATAGGACAGGTTTAAAGGATTATGGGCCAAGTGTGGGCGGGTGTGACTAGCATTAATGGGGCATGTTGATCGGTGTGGGGAAGTTGGGCCGAAGGGTCTGTTTCCACGCTGTATGACTCTATAAAGTTGTGCTTGGCACACTTCACAGCTTGGCAAATCTGAGTTTTGGAAAGGAAAGGTCATAACAACAATATTGAGTACACCTGTCAGATTTTAATACATGACATTGTATGGTTAAGTCCATGGATTGTTGAAGAGCATAGAGTTTGGTGTGTATTCAGGAACCTAACATTGTTGCCCTAATTCCCTGATTCGATAATTTGCTTTTTACCAAATATTGCAACATATAACAACATATGGGAATTTATTCAGTTTATTAAAAATCTATATATTCTCAATTTGCTTCATATTGAGCATTGGACCAACTATAACTCTGGGTGAAATGATTTCACAATATCTTCACGTGTTATTGTGTATGAGCAGGAATCCAGTTGGAAATGGCAGTACTATTATCACCCAAATCAATCCCATTGCTTCCGTTAATGTGAAAAGTGGATCGCTTTTATGTATAATAATCGCAGGTATATCAACAGGGCGGCACACTCGCATGGTGGTAGAGCTGCTGCCTCACAGCGCCAGAGCTCCGGGTTCAATCCTGACCTCGGGTACCATCTGCGGATATTTGCACGTTCTCCCTGTGACAGCGTGGGTTTTCTCCTGGTGCTCCAGTTTCCTCCCACATACCAAAACCGTGCGGATTTGCACGTGAACACAAAAATTGCCCCGAGTGTGTAGTATGTGATGGCATAGAACTAGTGTATGGTGATGGTGCACAAAAAATCTGGAGAAACTCAGCGGGTGCAGCAGCATCTATGGAGCGAGGCAAATAGGCAACATTTCGGGCCAAAACCCTTCTTCAGTCTTCAAACCCTTCTTCAGTGTATGGTGATCGTTGGTCAGCGTGGACTCAGTGGGCCGAATGGCCTGTTCCCATGCTGTATCTCTAATCATAGTAACCAGATAAGAATTGCATCTAATTAAAATTGTTTCCTGTAGCTTCCTGTAACTTTGCTGGTGTTTTGGCTTTTAAATCATGACACTTCATGAAGAGGTGAGTACTTTTGATAAGCAAGATACATAGACTAGAAAATCTATGAATAATGTTAGATTTACACAAAGTTTATCTTTCATCTTTTGTAACTGCGTGAAGAAAACATAATCCCAATAACTCACCTCACCAACCACACAATAGGATATACTGAAACACTTCCAGTCATTCACTCCTGTCTAAAAATGAATAGTGCCCTAATTATAAAATATGGAGAGTATATGCTACAAAGCCAAGTAGTTAAAGCATTGAAACTTTTCAATATACAGACGGAAACATACCCTGGTGATTCCACTAATCCGTACTGAACGATAAATTTGTTAGACGCACAGATTACACAACACTACCATTTTTGTTTATAAAGGCAGTAGATAACATTTACTGAGGACATTTACCGATTTAATTTCATTAATATGTGCATATGCAGTTCAAAGAAATATTCCAAATGAATATTTCTTAATTTGAAATATTCCAAATGAATATTTCTTTCATTTTTATATTTATTTTGTTTTTTATTTATGAAGAAAGGTCTCAAGAAACGTCACCAATCCACGTTCTCCAGAGATGCTGGTTGACCTGCTGGGTGACGCCAGCACTTTGTGTCCTTTTGTGTGTTAGCCACCACATGCTTGTTTCTTCGTTTATTTTTGTTTGAAATTTTATTTTTCTTGGGCAATTATTGCTGGTGGATTGGCAGCTATATATTCTTAAAATGGAAGCGCAAGGTCTATTACAGAATATTTGAAAATTTAAAATCTAGTATATTTTCTAAAAATAAAGAAATGTGCATTATATTTCATCATCAAAAATGCTACTCAGTAAATACTGACATGGGCAATATATCTAGCAATAAAGAAACATTTGTTAACACAAGGATATAAGGATATGTGTTAAGTAACAAGACAGTGTCAATACGAGAAGAATTGTTTTAAGAATTGCATCAAGGACGGTACCATTTCAAGGAACATTTCTATTTTTCCTAGCCTCCAAATTTTATAGCCTTGGTTTGGTTGGATTGCCTTTGTGGCTGCTTGAGCTGAAGGATGGCGCATGCGCAAGTCGACGTGACAGGATCGAGGGTCAGTGGAAAGGGCTGCTGGAGGCCCTGCAGCAGCCAGGGGCTCGAGTGGATCAGTGTATCCATGAGGCCGAATGTGTTGATCGGTTGCTGCCTTCAGTCGGCATGGCGCACCAATGGAGGATGCCAACAACATTACCCGACCAACAATTCCAACGTTGGGTCCTGCAACTCCAACTCAGAGCCACCCAGGGCAACAAGTTCAGACTCTACATTTTTAACAATTTTGGACTTGAATCATGACACCAGAAATGTGGCGACTCTATAAGAGTCATAGAATCATACAACATGGAAACAGGCCCTTTGGCCCAACTGGCCCAAACCAACCAACATGTCCCATCTACACTGGTTCCACCTGTTGTATACTGACGCCGAGTAATCTATAGTTCCTATACACTGGTACTTGGGTCTAATTGTGTCTATGTATTGTAAGATTTTCACTGAACTGTATGCAAAGAAAATACTTTCACAGCACCATAGGTACCTAATGACAACAAAGTACCAATAATGTAATCATTTTATCTCAAGACATATAGTCGTGGATTCAATCTCTAATTCACAAATCCGAGAACTCTGTCCAGGGGAATACCCAAGTCGAGACAAGCTGTACTGTTGGAGATCCATTTGTAAGCAAGACGTTAATTTACAGATTCTCCCCATCTTTGGGATGCCTAACTCATCGGCATCTGTTGGCGGCCCTGATTTGTTCTGGCCTTTTCCTACCTCTAGTTCCCTCCCCACCACTTTCAGTCTGAAGAAGGATTCCGACCTGAAACGTCACCCATCCGCTTTCTCCAGAGATGCTGCCTGACCCACTGAGTTGCTCCAGCACTTCGTGTCTGCATTATATACAGCCTGTACATATGACTGAGCATTTGGGAGACTGGCAGCGTACATTTGATGGCTGCTGCACAGATCCAGGCATCGTCTGCTGCCTGAGAACTCAGTACACAGCCACGTTTCTGAACTTCAGGTTCTGATCAATTATGCTTGTGCACATATTTGTTTGCAACTTTATGAACTTGCATTTCTACTTTTAAAGGCTGTGTTTGAACCAATGACTTTCAATATTTCAGACTTTTATAAGCATTTCGATGTAACGCATACAGTATGTTCTCCTTACAAAATGTAGCCACTCAAGTTCCCCTTCATAAATTTAATCTGATACATTTAAAATTAAAATATCTGCCAATTTAAAATCTGTGCAATCTGTATTCATGTCTGGACTATTTACATATTAAGAGGACCAATAGTCCCAACACCACCTTTGAGGAACATTAGTATTAAAAACATTCACAATGTTCTGCCATCTCCTCTTTGCCATGTAAAACTGCAATCAGACTATAAGGTTCTCTTACATGCACTTCATCCACATAATTGCAGACTCAGATATGTACATATTCTGTCTTCACACCTATCCTTCAATTTAGGCAACCCAAGCAGAATATGTGGTGCCGTTCTTCCTGTTTGCCGTCACTTCACCCTGGCAGTGGAGAAGGCCAAGGACAGGCAGGTCATAAGGGAAAGTGGAAGTGAAATTGGCTTCCAACCAGGATCCCCAGGTGGCCTTGGCGTTCAGAATGCATGTGTTTGGCGAAGTGATTGCCTAGTCTACGCTTGGTCTCACTGTTATTGAGGAGACAACATTGAGAGAACAGAATGCTATAGATGTGGTCTATTTGAATGATGCAAGGGATTCAAAGGACCCAATAGCCTACTCCTGATTTGTTTCCAGGATTGTTCAGAGATGCAGCATGGATACAGACCCTTTTGGCCACTGAGTCTACGCCAACCATTGATCATCCATGTACACTCGTTCGATGTTATCCCACTTTCATGTCCACTCCCTTATCCACTAGGGGAGATTTTTATTTACTGAGGCCAATCACCTACAAACCCGCACATCTATGGAATGTGGGAGGAAACCGGAGCGCCCGGAGTGACAAAGGGGGACCCGGCGTGGTGGAGCCGCTGAGAACTAAAGGAGACCGGGGGCTGTGCCACTGTGCCACCTTAGTTAATTGGAATTTAGTAGGTGCCCCTCCAGAGATTTAGACAAGCTTTGACCAGAGTTGCAGATTATTCTACCAAATGGGATTTCCAGCTGGTAGTTCCATCATCTTTCAAAGCCCAGAAAGAAGCTCCGAGCTGTACTGTGTTGTGGAATGCGATTTTGACAGGATGTGCTGTACCAGCATTTCACATGGATCCGCAGTGGACGTTAATTTACATTTTGTAATGGGTTTCCTAATCTCTCCATTGAAGAAGTACATAAGATCAGTGGCAAGGAGACGGGAGTAATCTGAAAGCACAAATAATACTAGATACATCATGTTGTGGACACTCTGAAGCTAGTTTTTATAAAATATGTTTTTTTCCCCCATTATCGTGAATAGTTTATTACTTATAATGTTATTTTATCTTGGGTAATTATTTAGTTTAGTATATCGTCATGTATATCGAGGTACAATGAAAAGGTTTTGTTGCGTGCTAACTAGTCAGCGGAAAGATTATACATGATTACAATCGAACCATCGACAGTGTACAGATACATAGTAATGGGAAGAACGTTTAGTGCAAGATAAAGTCCAGTAAAGTCCGATTAAAGATAGTCAGAGGGTCTCCAATGAGATATTTAGTAGCTCAGGACTGCTCTCTGGTAGAAATGGGTACAGGCAGGGAATAAGAAATTTGAAGACATATTACATGTTTACCGTTTAGAGAGGGGATAGCATTGACCTCCATGGATATAACATCAAAAGTGGCATCCACTCACAAACATTTAAGAGTAAGGGGATTTTTGAACCTTTCTTTATCATTTGATTTTCCATGAATGTATCTTGCACCGAATGTCTACAAATCTTTGAGCAGAAAAGTGCTTCCCAATTTCACGTCTAACTGAGAAGCAAGGAACTGCAGATAAAGACACAAAGTGCTGGAGTAACTCATTGGGCCAGGCAGCATTTCTGAGGAACATGGATAGGTGATGTTTCGGGTCAGGACCCTTCTTATTGATCTTCTTCACATTGATCATCAGTACGTACAAGGGTCCCGACTCAGAGTCACCTATCCATGTTTTCCAGTGGTGCTGCCTGAGCTGCAGAGTTACTCCAGCACATTATTTTTTTTTTAAACTATTAACAGGGCAGGCTTTAATCTCCTTGATTCCCCATTCACAGAAATTAATTTTCTGTGTAGGAAGGAACTGCAGATGCTGGTTTGTACCGAAGATAGGCACAATGTGCTGGAGTAACTCAGCGGGTCAGGCAGCATCTCTGGAGAAAATGTATGGGTGACGTTTCAGGTCAGAATCCTTCTTCAGACTGAAAGTGGAGGGGATGGAACTAGAGGTAGGAAAAGGCCAGATCAAATCAGGGCCGCCAACCTTTCTTCCGACATTTCCAGTGTAGGGGAATCCCGGGCCTCTAGATTTTCTGGATTTGTTCTATATTTTATCACCTTAAGTACCTAGATGGGATCACTCCTCACTCTTCTGAACCAAAAGGAATCCAGTATATGTTTTTGCATGTGTATCTGAAGAGCGGTCCTGATCTTAAACGTCACCCATCCACGTTCTCCAAAGATGTTGCTTGACCCACTGAGTTACACCAGCATTTTGTATCTATCTTTGGTATAAACCAGCATCTGCAGTTCCTTTTTATTAAATTATGTCTTGTGGAGTGGCGGCGCCTTGTGGCAGCGGCTCCCTGTCTTTTTTTCTTTCTTTTTGTCTTGTTGGGAGTATGTTTATGGTTTATTTTTAGCTGTGTATATGTGGGGGGAGGGGGGGCGGGTGGGGGAAACTTTTTACCTTTTCCCTGAATGGGGACGAGATCTTTTACTTGTCGTGTCCCTGTTGTCGTTGGGGCCTAACATCGTGGAACTGGCGGCCTCCAGCCGGAATCGACCTGAGGGCTCCAGTCGTAGAGCCTGCGGACTCACCATCTGACTTCGGAGCTGTGGTAGCGCTGCGATTTGTCCCGATTTCGGAGCTTCGGAGCTTCGGCCGCAGGCCCTGTGGACGGTAAAATCGGGAGCTCGCAGGTCCCTTGTGGGAGACCGATTTTCGGAGCTCCCGCAACGGCAACTTCGCCCGCCCGAATCGAGGGGTTTGAATCGGCCCGGAACAGGGCGTTACATCGCCCGGTGCGGCTTAAACGGTCGCGGGACTTACCATCGCCCGCCGGGGGCTTTAACATCGGGAGCCCCGGTCGCCTTGATGTTGCAGTTTGGCTGCCTGACCGCGGGAGAAGAACTAAGGGAACAGATAAGACCGTTGCCTTCCATGACAGTGAGGAGGTGTTTGGAGATTCACTGTGATGGATGTTTATGTGGAATTGTGTTAATTGTGTGTTTTGGTCTTTTTTTTGCTGTTATGACTGCAGGATTGAAATTTCGTTCAAAACTTGCATGTTTGAATGACAATAAAGGGCAACTGAATTGAATTGAATGTTTTCAGCAGTTATTTGGTTTAAGGCAAAGATTTTTTTTACACGTTTACAACTCGTACTACTTCTAAGGGTGAGTCATGAAATACAACTTAGTTTAACTGGGCAAGTTAACCAATACTTACCAACGTACAACCTTTTCCATGGATATAATTATAAAAGCTGTTGGATTCTCCATAATCGTACCATGCAAGATATCGGCAAGGCCACATTTAGAGTACAGTCTTCAGTTTTCATCACCTTGTGATAGGAAAGATGGAAACGGTGTAGAAAAGATTAACGAGGATGTTCACGGACTCAAGGGCCTGAGCTATAGGGAGAGGTTGGGACGGCTAGGACATTATTCCTTGGAACACAGGATTATAAGGGGCTATCTTATAGAGGTGTACACAATCTTGAGGAGAATAGACAGGGTAAATGCATGGAGTCTTTTAGCCAGAATAGGGGAATTGAAAATCAAAGGACATGGGTTTAAGATGAAGGGGGAAAGATTTAATAGGAACTCGAGAGGCAACATTTTTAAACAACAGATAGTATCAATTCAGTTTTAGTTTTATATGTCATATGTAGGTTAACACAGGGTCAATGGGACAATGAAATGTGTTTGACAAGACAACGGGTCACCTCAGCAATAATATAACAAGGATAAAATAAGATAAAAATAACATTGGTAAGGTAAAAATAAAACAATAAAATAAAATAATCAACATATATGATGTGAAATGTGTTTATGAGTTCAGAAGCCTGATGGCCTGATGGCCTGATGGTGAAAACTGTTCTTAAGTCTGGTGGTACGTGCAGCTATGCTCCTGTATCGTATGTCTGACGGTAACAAGGCGAACAGTCTGCATGCTGGGTGACTGTGGTCCTTGATGATGCTGTGTACCTTCCGCAGGCACCGCCAGTGGAAAATGTCCTGAATGGCCGGGAGACAGTTGCCAGTGATGTGTTGTGCCGCCTTCACCACTCTCTGTAATGATTAGCGACTGTGGGTAGACCAGTTCCTGTGCCAGACTGTGATGCAGCCCATCAGCAGACTCTCGATGGTGCAACTGTAGAAGTTTGTGAGGATGCTGGCGTTCATGACAAAAACTTCCTCAGTCTTCTCAGGAAAAAGAGCTGCTGGCGGGCTTTCTTTGTTAATGTGTCCGTGTGCAGTGTCCAGGAGAGGTCCTCAGTGATGTGCACACCGAGGAACTTGAAGCTGCTGACCCTTTCAACCTCAGCATCACCGATGTGGATGGGGAGGTGACCACTCCGCTGCCGTCTCCTGTAGTCCACGATCATCTCTTTAGTTTTGCTGATATTGCGAGAGAGAGGTTACTTTCCTGGCACCAGCTGTTTAGTGCCCTTACCTCCTCTCTGTAGGCCGTCTCATTGTTGTCTGTGATGAGGCCCAGGATGGTCGTGATGTCAGCAAACTTTAGGATGATGTTTGAGCTTTGCTTGGAGCGCACAGACTTGTGGTGTGCCTGTGTTGAGGATCAGTGAGGAAGAGGTGTGGCTGCCAATTCTCACCACCTGGGGCCTGCCCATCAGGAAGTTGAATATCCAGCCGCAGATGGAGGTCTCCAGTTCAACATCAAGGAGCTTGGGGCCGAGTTTTGAGGGTGTAAAGGAGTGATACCTGACACACTGTAACCTTTACTAAGTGTTTATTAAAGCATATGGCACACACGTCCCAGCACTGACTGCATCCAGCCTTCAGGCGTACCGGGACCAAGTGGGAGGGAACAAAGGGAGGATATCACAGTTATACTAATATGATGGGGCGTGGTTAGTGGTGATGAGGTAGCTATATTATAGGTTGCATGCATAAACCATTTACAGAGGGAATGATGGTGTTGAATGCCGAGCTGTAGTCAATGAAGAACATTCTCACATATGTATTTCTTTTGTCGAGGTGGGTGAGCGCATTGTGTGTTGCCATGGCGATGGCATCGTCCGTGGCCCTGTTTGGTCTATACGCAAACTGAAGAGGGTCCAAGGTGTCAGGGAGAGTGGAGCAGATGTGAGTTTTGACTAGTCGCTCGAAGCACTTCATGATGACTAATGTAAGTGCGACAGGACGGTAGTCATTTAAGCAGGAGGTTACTAGTTTCTTTGGAACAGGAACGATGGTGGATGGTTTGAAGGGGGTGGGAACCATAGACTGACTCAGGGAGAGGTTGAAGATGTTGGTGAACATCTCTGCCAGTTGAACAGCGCACGCCCTGAGAGCCCGCCCTGGAATACCATCCGGCCCTGGAGCTTTGCAGTCGTTGACCTTTTTGGATCTCATCAGCCTCATAGTCGGTGTATGGAACAAGCTGCCAGAGGAGGACGTTGAGGCAGGTACGATTACAACATTTAAGAAACATTTAAACAGGTACATGGATAAAATAGGTTTAGAGGGATATGGTCCAAGCACAGGCAGGTGGAACTGTTGGAGATATGGTATGTTGGTCGGCGTGGCAAGGACCTGATTTCATGCTGTTTGACTCTATGACTTTATCTGACAGGGCCAACTCATGTCCCCTCTTTAGGATGAGCCTATCCTCCTGTGGGTTGTAAGTTGTGCATCATGGCCATGAGGCCTGGCATAATTCAGAAGATATTGCAGTCTACCCTCCAAGAAAATATATCCTTGCTGATGTTGAGTACCCTGTATCAAATAGAGTTTTGTGGATGGGCTCTGACC
Organism: Amblyraja radiata; assembly: GCF_010909765.2. Taxonomy (NCBI): domain Eukaryota; kingdom Metazoa; phylum Chordata; class Chondrichthyes; order Rajiformes; family Rajidae; genus Amblyraja; species Amblyraja radiata. Next base: position 29,540,002 of record NC_045975.1, on the reverse strand, counting down.
AAGACTGCAGAGGAGCCAGATCACTCTTTGCTATTGTGAATCTTTTTGATTTATATTTTTGTCTGTGCAGAAGCTTATAGCGATTTTTCGCGCATGGACGTCTAAACTGCTTTGCCCCTCTAGTGCTCGTGACTCTTGCCGTTAAGGATATATTTTGATCTGCCTTTTCCATATCCAAAATGGTTGACCTGACTATTCACTTAAAAGACAGGAAAAAATTGAGTAAAGCAATCTGAAGGTTTTTCAGGCCAATACTTTTATGCCTGTGTTGGACTGTATATAGTTTATCCGTAGCATTTCATTACAGTATACCACTTCATGTGCTGCTGAATGGTTTCAACATGTAACAGACTCTGAGTGATGTACTAATATTCTGCGGGTATTTCCCAGAGCTATTGCAAGATTACTTTTGATTCATCTGTGTGCACAAGTAAAATTGTTGAGGGAAGTGAGGTCGCCGGAATTCTCGCTCTTAATGAAATGTGACTTTTACGAAAGGTTTCTTCGTGAGGCAGCATTATGGTACATTTATTAGTATTTCTACTTATGGTCACTTAACATACACCTCCCACCTTCCCCCCCTCTCTTCCCAAGGCATATGTCACAGCAATTTTAATCCCTCTTAATTTTTTATCCCCTTAAGGGGAGGATGGTGACTTAAGAGTGATTTGAACAGTGACCGAATAGTGAAAGACCTGGATAGAATGGATGTGGAAAGGATGTGTCCACTAGAGTGAGAGTCTAGGACCAGAGGCCATAGCCTCAGAATAAAAGGATGTACCTTTAAGAAAGGAGATGGGAAGAAATTTCAGAGGGTGGTGAATCTGTGGAATCCATTGCCACAGATGACTGTGGACGCCAAGTCGAAGGATATATTTATAGCGGAGATAGATAGATTCTTGATTAGTCAGGGTGTCAGGGGTTATGCGGAGAAGGCAGGAGAATGGGGTTGAGAGGGAGAGATAGATCAGCTATGATTGAATGGTGGATTAGACTTGATGGGCCGAATGGCCTAATTCTGCTCCTAGATCTTATGAACAATGAACTTTGGAAGCTCAGAAGATCAGGCAGCATCCGTGGAAGGAACGGACAGACGATGTTTCGGGTCGGGACTCTTCTTCAGACTGATTGTGATATGGGGAGAAAACTGGAAAAGAGGGGTGGGGGCTGGACAAAGCCTGGCAAGTGATAGGTGGATATGTTGGTGGGGGGGGGGGGGGGGGGGTTAGATTGGCAGATGGTTAGAGAAAACGACATGAATATTGAATTCTCCAAATGTAAATAATGACACCCCTCCCTTCCCGACCTCCTCCCTCTTTCCTGTGCCTCTCCACCATTTCTTCCACTGTCCCAATTGCCCTGCTCCTTATCTTCCGTTGCTCTTTAAACATTACCCAATCCTCTTGCTATCCGCTCATCTTTGCTACGTTGTACTTCTCTTTTATTTTTATACTGTCCCTGGCGTCCCCTGTCAGCCACGGTCACCCCTTACTCCCCTTGGAATCTTTCTTCCCCCTAGGAATGAACTGATCCTGCACCTTCTGTATTATTCCCAGAAATACCTGCATTGTTGTTCCACTTTCATCCGTGCTAGGGTATCTTTCCAGTCAACTTTGGCCAGCTTCTGTAACTCAGCGGGTCCGGCAGCATCTCTGTTGAAAAGGAATAGGTGATGTTTCGGATCGGAATGGTTCTTCAGATGTGGGCCAATCCACATGGGGGTCTGCAACAACTTTGAAAATTACACCCTTGTTCATCCAGCTTGTTTTTAAAGATCAGCAGAGTACTGTACAAAGTGAGAAACTACCATGATTTCTCCACCATCTCAGTAATAATTGACCCCTCAAAGCAAATGCACTGCACTTCCAGCGCAATCAGTCCTCTGTTAGTCATAGAGTCACACAGCATGGAAACTGGCCCTTCGGCCCAACTTTCCCATGCTGACCAAGATGCCCAATCTACCTCTAAACCTTTCCTATCCATGTACCTGTCCAAATGTTTTTTTAAATGCTGTTATAGTACCTGCCTCAACTACCCCCTCTGGCAGCTCATTCCATATACCCCCCACCCTCCGTGTGAGAATATACCCACCACCTCCTGGGTGAGGTTTTTAAGCATGAGAATGTTTCAGTATCCAACAATGAGAGCTAAACACCGATATATTCAGATGTTTCCTTCAATGTTGTCAGTTTGAAGTATACATTTACATGTGATGTTAAGCTTCATTTTGACATTGAAAAATGCAAGTGAGCGTTAGCTTGTGAAGAATAGCATTGAAAAACATTAATGTTGTTATGTGTAGAAAATTGATGGCGCTGCAGTTAAGATATTGAAATTAGTTCTTGTTTCCAAATTATAATAACAATTCAATTGCTGAGTATCTGAATGGTAATTTTATCTGCAACGGTGGAATAAAACATTCATTTCCAGTGGGAAATCAACGGTTCATCTTTACCCACAGGGGCGGCAGAGTGGAGCGACGGGTACTGCTGCCGCAAAGCGCCAGAGACCCGGGTTTGTTCCTGACCTAGAGAGTCATTCCTTGTATGTGAATACTTGGCCAATAAACGTACTTACTTATTTAGTCACACAGCGTGGAAACGGGTCCTTCGGCCCAGCTTGCCCATGCTGACCTTAGACACAAGCTGCTGGAGTGACTCAGCGGGTCAGGCAGCATGCCTGGAGAAAAAGGATAGGTGATGCTTTGGGTTGGAACACTTCTTCTGGCCCTTTTTTGGCCATGGACTCCTTGACTATGCTGACCTCGAGCGCTGTTTGAGCGGAGTTTCCACATTCTCCCTGTGATCACGTGGGATTCCTCCGGTTCCATCCCAAACCCCACGATGTGTGGGTTTGTAGGTTAATTGGCTTCTTAAATGCCACTTTCGCATCTGCCTCCACCACCATCCCTGGCAGTGGGCTCCAGGCCCCCATCGCTCTCTGTGTAAAAAAAAAACATGCCCCGCACATCTCCATTAAACTTCCCTCTCTCGCCTTATAACTATATCCTCTAATGTTGGACTGTTTGACCCTGGGGAAAAAAGCTTCTGATAGGTCTGAAGAAGGGTTTCTGCCCGAAACGTTGCCTATTTCCTTCGCTCCATAGATGCTGCTGCACCCGCTGAGTTACTCCAGCTTTTTTGTGTAACTTCTGATAATCTACCCTAGTTATGCCTCTCATAAATTTATATACTTCTATCAAGTCTACCTTTAACCGACTTTTCAGAGAAAACAATCCAAGTCTATCTAAACACTCCTTGTGGCTGAAACTCTCTAATACAGGCAGCATTCTGGTAAATGGACGTCAGTAGATGGAAGAGTGTTTCTTGTACTGTGCGCATGTCATTTTAACGGGTTGACTGCTGAGATTGCAACAATGATTTCAAGTGCCAACAGCTGGAAATCTTGCAATAAATTTAATGTAGAAGCATGCAGCAACACAGACAGGCACAGAAATTGCTATCAAAACATCCGGGGGACACAATGTATTGGCGGTCGCGCGCGCGCATGCGCACACATACGCGCGGCTTTGGCCGTGGGCCCTGTGAACGGTAACATCGGGAGCTGACCTGGTTTGCGACCGACTCCAGGGGTGGATGAACCAGCAACAGCAGCTTCATCCACCCCAAATCGTGGGGCTTGAATCGGCCCATTCACGGGGTCTTTCATCAGCCGGCGGGGGCTTCAACATTGGGAGCCTCGATCGCCTTGATGCAGCAGTTTGATTTTAAGCCGCGCGGGGTGCTGAAAGGCCCCGCGAACGGACCGATTCAGCCCTTAGAAAGCGTCTGATAAAGTCCTGATTACAAAACATGGGGGGGGGGGGGGGGGGGTTGTCCCCCACCTTTCAAAGCGGGGGGGGGGGGGTTGTCCCCCTGTCCCCCCCAGGATTTCCGCCCCTGAACACAAACACCATGCGGTGTCTTCATAAGGAATCCCAGTTCACTATTCCGGGCAATCTTCAAGATTGTGATATGTATGGAACATTTACAATAAGCATTATTGCAGCAAAAGTGAATGCGTCATCATGAATTAGTGAAAGAATGTCTAAGCCTTTATATAGTTTAGTTTATTGTCACGTGTACTGAGGTTCAGTGAAAAGCTTTTTGTTCCAGCCCAAATATACCTGTTTCTTCCTTAGTGTTTAATCCATTAAAGTGCATACATATATTTCATTTTACCTCCATAAACTCCGATACTGTCCGCTTCACCTCTACCACATTTTGGACATTGGACAGTCTATGGGACTGATGCGCTACAATACTGAGAACTATATCCAGTCAGCGGAAAGACTGTACATTATTACAATCGAGCCGTCCACAGTGTACAGATACAGGATAAAGGGAATAATGTTTAGTGCAAGATTAAGTCTGTGGGTCGCCAATGGGGTAGATGATAGCTTTACAGAGTCATGCAGCATGAAAGATCCTTTGCACACTGAGTGTGTGTCACACATCAGCTACCTTCACACTAACCCAACACTAATCCCATTGTAATCCCCTCACTTTCACATCAGCTTCCTCCTCAGATTCTGCCACTCATTTGCATACTGGGTGGGGTTACATCGGCTACTTATCCCACCCACCCACCCACGTGTTTCAGTATTGGGAGGAAACCAGAGCACTCGGAGGAAAACCACAGAGTCACACGGAGAACATGCAAACTCCACATAGACAGTGCCGGGGCTCAGGATTGAACCTGATCACCAGAGCAGTGAGACAGCATCTCTGCTGCTAATAATGCTGCTTCATTAATACTAATTCATGATTAAATGCCATTGTTGCTGCCATAATGCTTATTGTAAATGTTCCATGCACAATATATTCTTCCCTCACAACATTCCCAGAATAGCGTACTGGGTTTGCTGGCATATATTATGTCAATAAAATATTCTGCCCAAATGTCCCTGTTTATTCCTTGGTGTTTAATCCATTAAGGTGCACAGATATATTTCATTTTACCTCCATAAGCTAGGATACCGTCCGCTTCACCTCTACCCCATTGTGGACATTGAAGTTAGTCTATGGAACTGATGCACTACAATGTTGAGAACTATATTCTGAATTCTGTATCTTCCCTTTGCTCTACCTTTTGTACCTAAGTTTGACTTGATAGTTTTTATCTATGGTACATCTGATCTGTTTGGATAGCATGCAAAACAAAGTTTTTTACGGTATCCCCGGTACACGTGACAATAATAAACCTAAATATTACAAATCAAGCCTGCAATAATAAAAATAATACAAATCAAGCCTTCAAATTATTTCAGTTGTTTAATGCACTTTACGACCAAATACTTAATTACTGCAATTAAAAATAGCTTATTCAGCAGCTGAATAATTTCCCCAGAGTTAAATGTATTAGATTGTAGTAGTTTGGGAAACGATTAGGATTTTGAAAAATATTTAGCTTCTACTTTGAGTTTGGTTTGGGGCCAACTCAGATGTTGCTTTTAGTGGAGATAGACACAAAGTGCTGGAGTAACTCAGCTCCTCAGGCAGCATCTCTGGAGGAAAAGGATGGGTGGCATTTCGGGTCGGGACCCTTCTTCAGTCTTGCGTTTCTAAGGATGGGAGAAATCTGAAACATGTGGGGAAAAAGTAAATCTCTTTACATGCACCAACCGGAATCTGAATGTTGCTTTGATGAAGTTCGCTGAGATGTGACAACTCGACCTTCATTAAATGATTCCAAATAAAGTTTGTAGGAACCCTAAGCTTGTCTAATAACAATTGCCAGTTCTTCTTAGCCTGGTCTCTCCAGCAGCTGCAGATTTTCTTGCAGCCGCCAAGAAACGGTTGATTTCACACACGATCTCCCTTCACACAAATTGTAATGATGCCAAGCCAAAAGCAATTTGATTCAAGATAAACCCAGTTGTACAATTGGTTTATCAAAAACTGGTTATTAACTTTCAAATCTAGTAAAGGTTTAATACAAAATTGCCAAAGCATTTCAGCAAGAAAGAAGTTTCACTATGCAAATTCAGATTGTATGAAAAAAAATTCACTGTGTTAGCAGATCACACGTGTACCAGTAAAAGTTCCACCTTTGAAGTTGGATGCCATTTGTTACAATGCAGTACCTTTCCAATGAGGTCAGAATCAATTTGATTCCATCTACTTGTTATTGACAGCCACTCCAAGCTAATATTACTTCTACATTTAACAGGAAGTACTGGATGTATGCAATAGACTCATCAGCATGCGATATCTGGCATATCTAGCGTGGGCCATTCCATATTTGACATGACCAGGTGAACCGCCAGACCTGGCTTATTCAGCAAAATGTTAAGACACTTTCAAATCTCTCCTGCTTTCTGCCACCGTTCACTCAGCCACCAAAGAAAGGCCAGTGACCTGAAACATCGATGTTCAACATAGGAGCAGGATAAGGCCCTTGGAGCATGCTCTCATTTAGTTTAGAGAGATACAGCATGGAAACAGGCCCTTCAGCGCACCGAGTCCCCGCCAACTATCGATCACCTGTTCACACTAGTTCTATATTATCCCACTTTTGGAACAAACCAAGTGCTCTTTAACATGGATGGGTGACGTTTCCAGCCGGGACTAGCATCATCATCTTGGATTCTTCCTTCTTTCTGGAATCAGTGGCCACTTCTACAAGCAGAGTTTATGCTCTATAAACCAGAGCTAGTTTTCACCTGCCTGGCCTGAGGGACAGATGTTTGAAGTTCATCATTCTTTGAGGTAATAGTGAGAGGGATGAGGAGGAGAGGGGTTGGAGGGAGAGGGGTGGGAGGGAGTGGGGTGGGAGGGAGAGGAGTGGGAGGGAGAGGGGTGGGAGGGAGAGGAGTGGGAGGGAGAGGAGTGGGAGGGAGAGGATGGGAAGGAGAGGGATGAGGAGGAGAGGGGTGGGAGGGAGAGGGGTGGGAGGGAGAGGGGTGGGAGGGAGAGGGGTGGGAGGGAGAGGAGTGGGAGGGAGAGGAGTGGGAGGGAGAGGATGGGGAGGAGAGGGATGAGGAGGAGAGGGATGAGGATGGAGAGGATGGGAGGGAGAGGATGGGAAGGAGAGGGATGGGGAGGAGAGGGATTGCAAGATAGGGGGATGATGGGAGGAGAGAAGAGAACGGGGGTGGAGGAGGGGCCAGAGAGGGTATTTAATCCATCATTTCCATGTCAGGTGCTATCAGAACAATCCCTTTAGTTCTATTCCCACTCTCATTCCTGCAATTTATTTTATTTCACATATCTATCTATTGCCCTTTGATTTTTTGCAACTAACCCGGTCACGGGGTGAACGTGCAAACTCCACACAGACAACTCCTGAGGTCAGGATTGAACTTGGGTCCTTGAGCTGCAAGGACATGTGAAAGCGAGTAAATAGCAGGTTTAGAATGGGAATAGAAGCAATGGAATTGTTCTGATGGGAGCTGGGATAGAACTGATGGGCCAAATAGCCTCCTTCACTGTGCTCCCCCAACCAATGTAAACAGGGCAGGTTATCTGGTCATTGTTATTGTCGTTACCTCCACCGTGGTAGCCCTTGTCCTTACTCCCACCTTGAAACACAATCACACATTCAAAGTACTTCAGTAGATGTAAATGCTGTCAGATGATCTGAGTTCTTAAGAGGAACTATATAAATGCAAATTAATAAGGTTGATTTATAATGGGTGCAGATATCATTAATCTCCTCCATTCCGAGAGCTAACTCACAACGTAAAATTAATCTTTGATGTTTGCATCCTCTGTCTCCTGGGCGAGGGGGGGAAACAGGCTTTCCATTAGCATGGGAGCTCTTGCTCAACCTTTACACTGGGAAGCTTCTCATTAAATAGACGTAGAACATAGATCATAGAAGAGTACAGCGCAGGAGTAGTCCCTTCGGCCCACCGTGGTCATGCCCAACATGATGTCAAGATAAACCAGTTTAGTTTAGAGGTACATCACGGAAATAGGCCCTTCGGCCCACTGAGTCTGTGTGAACCAGCGTTCCCGCACACTAACACTATTTCACACACACACACACTAGGGACAATTTACAATTTTACCAAAGTCAATTAACCAGCAAACCTGCTCATCTTTGGAAATGTGGGAGGAAACTGGAGCACCCGGAGCAAAACCCACACGGTCACAGGGGGAATATACCAACTCTGTACAGACAGCACCCGTAGTCAGGATTGAACCTGGTACCCCGGCATTGTAAGGTAGAAAGTTTATCACTGTGCCACTGATGCCCTAATCTCTAAACTTGTCTCCTCTGCCTGCACATGATCCGTATCCCTCCATTCCCCATGGATAGGTATTATCCATGTACCTATCTAAACTCCCTCTTAAAAGCCACTAACATATCTTCCCCTACCACCACCACCCCTGACAATGCTTTCCAGGCACCCACCACTCTGTGTAAGTTATGGTTTGTTTTTGCTCATCTTTTCTTCACCTTCTCCAAGGATTTTGATGTCCTTTTTAACGCAGCGACCATAACTATCCCTCCATTCAGAACTGCTGTAGCTTTGGGAGCAACAGCAGGAGGAGTTTAGCAAGAGATCAGACTGATTGGCTCTAGCCCGAGTGGGAGGAGAGAAGTGAGTCAGTGCCGGGAAAACAGTTGAAAACTGAGGAATTTGGTTTGTAAATTGGTAAATCAGGCAATTTATCAGTCAATATAAGCAAGACTGCTCTTAGGGAGCGGCAGTGAGTGAGCAGCCCTGTGAGGGAAGTGTGAGCCTTTGGCTCGAGAGTCTTAGGAGAGGGGACCACGCAATACGCTTGAGAGGCAGAGACGAAAGAAGGAGATGTCAGGCAAGCTGATTCAGTGTGATGCTTGCAGTATGTGGGAGGTCAAGGACACCGCTGGTGCCTCTGGCTGCTACAAATGTGAGAAGTGCATCCAGGTAGAGCTCCTGAAGGACCGTGTTGGGGAACTGGAGAAGCAAGTGGATGACCTCTGGTTCGTCCGAGAAACTGAGTCGTTCCTCGACAAGTCCTACAGTACGATTGTTACACCTAAGGTACTGGAAAAGAGAAGGTGGGAGACAGTGAGAAAGGGAGGGAAGCATGGAATGCCAACGTCCCCGGGTGTTGTACCTCTTGTGAACAGGTTCACCCACTTAGAAGCTGTCGGGACAGAAGACGTGTTTACACTGAGCGGCGGACTGGCTTGCGATGCGAATAGGGCTGTTGAGCCAAAACCAAAAAGGCCTAAGGCAGGCAACGCCATTGTAGTGGGAGACTCCATTGTGAGAGGTATGGACAGGGGTTTCTGCGGCAACAGACGGGATGCGAGGATGGTGTGTTGCCTTCCTGGTGCCAGGATCCAGGATGTCACGGACAGAGTGCAGAAAATCCTCAAGGGCGAAGGTGAACAGCCGGAAGTGGTAGTGCATGTCGGCACAAACGATGTCGGAAAGAAGGTGATGAATATTCTGCAGCGTGACTTTAGAGAGCTCGGAAAAAGGCTGAAAAGCAGGACCTCCAGGGTTGTTATCTCCGGTTTGCTTCCAGTTCCTCGTGCTGGTGAGAGCAGGAACAGGGAGATACGGGACCTGAACGTGTGGCTGAGGAACTGGTGCACGGGGCAGGGATTTAGATTCTTAGATCACTGGGATCCGTTTTGGGGTAAGGGGGAACTGTACAAAAGGGACGGATTGCATCTTAACAGGTGTGGGACCAGCATTCTGGCAGGCAGGTTTGCCACTGCTACACGGGTGGTTTTAAACTGAATAAGGGGGGTGGGGTGTCGAATGGGATAGTGGAGGATGGAGTTAAAGGGAAAGGGTTTCTTAAATGTGTGAGCGTAGAGACAGAGGGGTGTAAAATGAGGGTAGAAGCAATAGGTAGCAAGGTGAAAAGTAAAAGTGGCAGGCCGGCAAATCCAGGGCAAAAATCAAAAAGGGCCACTTTTCAGCATAATAGTATAGGGGGTAAGAGTGTTGTAAAAACAAGCCTGAAGGCTTTGTGTCTCAATGCAAGGAGCATTCGTAATAAGGTGGATGAATTGAATGTGCAGATAGCTATTAATGACTATGATATCGTTGGGATCACGGAGACATGGCTCCAGGGTGACCAAGGCTGGGAGCTGAACATCCAGGGATATTCAATATTCAGGAGGGATAGACAGAAAGGGAAAGGAGGTGGGGTAGCGTTGCTGGTTAGAGAGCAGATTAACGCAATAGAAAGGAAGGGCATTAGCTTTGAGGATGTGGAATCGATATGGGTAGAGCTGCGAAACACTAAGGGGCAGAAAACGCTAGTGGGAGTTGTGTACAGGCCACCTAACAGTAGTAGTGGAGTTGGGGATGGCATCAAACAGGAAATTAGAAATGCGTGCAACAAAGGTAAAACAGTTATAATGGGTGACTTCAATCTACATATAGATTGGGTGAATCAAATTGGCAAGGGTGCTGAGGAAGAGGATTTCTTGGAATGTATGCGGGATAGTTTTCTAAACCAACATGTAGAGGAACCAACGAGAGAGCAGGCCATTCTAGACAGGGTATTGAGTAATGAGGAAGGGTTAGTTAGCAGTCTTGTTGTGCGTGGCCCCTTGGGCAAGAGTGACCATAATATGGTTGAGTTCTTCATTAGGATGGAGAGTGACATCGTTAATTCAGAAACAAAGGTCCTGAACTTAAAGAAAGGTAACTTTGAGGGTATGAGACGTGAATTGGCCAAGATAGACTGGCGATTGATTCTTAATGGGTTGACGGTGGATATGCAATGGAAGGCATTTAAAGACTGCATGGATGAACTACAACAATTGCTCATCCCAGATTGACAAAAAAATAAATCAGGGAAGGTAGTGCATCCGTGGATAACAAGGGAAATCAGGGATAGTATCAAAACAAAAGATGAAGCGTACAAATTAGCCAGAAAAAGCAGCCTACCAGAGGACTGGGAGAAATTCAGAGACCAGCAGAGGAGGACAAAGGGCTTAATTAGGAAAGGGAAAATAGATTATGAAAGAAAACTGGTAGGGAACATAAAAACTGACTGCAAAAGTTTTATAGATATGTGAAGAGAAAAAGATTAGTTAAAACAAATGTAGGTCCCTTGCAGTCAGAAACGGGTGAATTGATCATGGGGTACAAGGACATGGCAGACCAATTGAATAACTACTTTGGTTCTGTCTTCACTAAGGAAGACATAAAAAATCTGCCGGAAATAGCAGGGGACCGGGGGTCAAATGAGATGGAGGAACTGAGTGAAATCCTGGTTAGCCGGGAAGTGGTGTTGGGTAAATTGAATGGATTAAAGGCCGATAAATCCCCAGGGCCAGATAGGCTGCATCCCAGAGTACTTAAGGAGGTAGCCCCAGAAATAGTGGATGCATTAGTGATAATTTTTCAAAACTCTTTAGATTCTGGAGTAGTTCCTGAGGATTGGAGGGTAGCTAATGTAACACCACTTTTTAAAAAGGGAGGGAGAGAGAAAACGGGGAATTACAGACCAGTTAGTCTAACGTCGGTAGTGGGGAAACTGCTAGATTCAGTTATTAAAGATGGGATAGCAGCACATTTGGAAAGTGGTGAAATCATTGGACAAAGTCAGCATGGATTTATGAAGTGTAAATCATGTCTGACGAATCTTATAGAATTTTTCGAGGATGTAACTAGTAGAGTGGATAAGGGAGAACCAGTGGATGTGTTATATCTGGACTTTCAGAAGGCTTTTGACAAGGTCCCACATAAGAGATTAGTATACAAACTTAAAGCACACGGTATTGGGGGTTCAGTATTGATGTGGATAGAGAACTGGTTGGCAGACAGGAAGCAAAGAGTAGGAGTAAACGGATCCTTTTCACAATGGCAGGCAGTGACTAGTGGGGTACCGCAAGGCTCAGTTCTGGCACCCCAGCTATTTACGATATATATTAATGATTTGGACGAGGGAATTGAATGCAACATCTCCAAGTTTGCGGATGACACGAAGCTGGGGGGCAGTGTTAGCTGTGAGGAGGATGCTAGGAGGCTGCAAGGTGACTTGGATAGGCTGGGTGAGTGGGCAAATGCATGGCAGATGCAGTATAATGTGGATACATGTGAGGTTATCCACTTTGGTGGCAAAAACAGGAAAGTAGATTATTATCTGAATTGTGGCCGATTAGGAAAGGGGGAGATGCTACGAGACCTGGGTGTCATGGTACACCAGTCATTAAAAGTAGGCATGCAGGTGCAGCAGGCAGTGAAGAAGGCGAATGGTATGTTAGCATTCATAGCAAAAGGATTTGAGTATAAGAGCAGGGAGGTTCTACTGCAGTTGTACAGGGTCTTGGTGAGACCACACCAGGAGTATTGCGTACAGTTTTGGTCTCCTAATCTGAGGAAAGACATTCTTGCCATAGAGGGAGTACAGAGAAGGTTCACCAGACTGATTCCTGGGATGTCAGGACTTTCATATGAAGAAAGACTGGATAGACTCGGTTTGTACTCGCTAGAATTTAGAAGATTGAGGGGGGATCTTATAGAAACTTACAAAATTCTCAAGGAGTTGGACAGGCTAGATGCAGGAAGATTGTTCCCGATGTTGGGGAAGTCCAGAACAAGGGGTCACAGTTTAAGGATAAGGGGGAAATCTTTTAGGACCGAGATGAGGAAAACTTTTTTCACACAGAATCTCTGGAATTCTCTGCTGCAGAAGGTAGTTGAGGCCAGTTCATTGCCTATATTTAAGAGGGAGTTAGATGTGGCCCTTGTGGCTAAAGGGACCAGGGGGTATGGAGAGAAGGCAGGTACAGGATACTGAGTTAGATGATCAGCCATGATCATATTGAATGGCGGTGCAGGCTCGAAGGGCCGAATGGCCTACTCCTGCACCTATTTTCTATGTTTCTATTCCCTGCATATCCATGAATCCATCTAACATCAGACTGCACACGATAAATGGAATATGTAAACGACGTACAGATTACAGCCACAGATAAACATATAGTAAGAGCGGCCGCACAACATATCTGTAATTCAATGTGATAGTTTGACTTCTGATTGCCTGCACTTCCCTCGCTTACAAACACATGACTGTCTGAAGTTTTTTATTTGTTCAGGCAAGCATCATGGGCATTGCTGGAAAGAATTACATTAAGGCAGAAGTATTCAAGAGAGACCAGTATGTTAAGTCACCCTTCATTTTCTGGACAGCAGAGTAGTTAAATGGAACCAATTTTAAATTGATGATGCTATAATTAGCACAAAGCAGATAGACACAAAATGCTGGAGTAACTCAGCGGGAGACAGGCAGCATCTCTGGAGAGAAGGAATGGGTGATGTTTTGGGTCGAGACCCTTCTTCAGACTGATGTCAGGGAAGAGGGAGATACATAGATCAGGAAGTGTAAGGTGTGAAAATAGGACAAAGGGAATGGAGATCAAGGAAAAAGTAAAATAGGTCATTGTTAGCTAAACGTTACTGCACGAATAAAAGAGCTTCCTTTCATCATCTGCATTACAGAAACTAAAGCACAAAAATAGTAAGATTAAACGAGAACTTACCAGTTTGAAGTTTGATCTGTATTTTATGAGGAGTTACGATGAGGGATTACGTGAAGAACCCGCTCAGCACGCATGCGCGGCATACTTCAAAGCAGCGGTGTGGAATCACAGATAAACACAGTTATTGAAGTAAACATAGTAAAGAAAAGGAGACATCAGTTTATCAGTTTGAACCATATTATTGAGGGTGGGAGCGGAGGGCACGTAATCCCTCATCGTAACTCCTCATAAAATACAGATCAAACTTCAAACTGGTAAGTTCTCGTTTAATCTTACTATTTTACTTCGGAGTCACGTGAGTGACTACGTGAAGACTTCAAAGCTCTGTGATTTCAAACCGTGTAACAGTTATTACTTCACTCACTGCCGAAGTCCTTGAGGGAGGAAGTGTGTTATCGTAATCAACCAATTAATCTGTTTGTAGAAAAACACAATGGTATTTTTTAACAATAACAACAAAGAAATTAAATTGCTCCCCTGGGCTTAAATTAAATATTTGCAGTCTGTAAAAAAAAATTTCTGCAAATAAAGCAGGTTTTGCCAACGGCTTATTATAAAATTTCTGAACGGTCTTTCCCCCGACCATCCTGCTGTAGCCAGGATGTGGTGTATAGGCACGTCCATTCTTTTAGCCGTCGACGTGGATGCTGCCCTGGTGGAGTGAGATTTGTACATGTTAGTGTTTATCCCAGCAGCTTTTAGCACCTGCTTGAGCCATCTCGAAATGGTTTGGCTCGTCACCCGACCATAAGGTTTTTTATGACTGACCCACAAGGCTTTTCATCTCCCTCGAATATTTTTGGTTGTGTCTATGTAGGATAGTAGGTGGGTCATGGCACATAACCGTGGTTCTGGCGGGTAAGCCCGGAATTCCACGACTGGATTAGGTGTTCCTGGTCTGCTCTGTTTGATCAGTCTCTGGATAACGACAGAGATCTGGTCTGGAGCTGTGAGCATGCTGTCCAGTCGCAATAGGTGTAGTGACTGGACCCTCTGTGCAGATACAAGTGCCATCAACATGAGTGTTTTGAGCATAGATTGTTCCAGGTTGAGGGATCTGGCTGGTGGCCATCCCCTGAGGTATGTCAGGACCACACTGACATCCCATGTATGGGTGTACCTTGGTCTAGGGGGTTAGAGTTGTAAATGCCCTTCATTAGTTTGACCACCAGCGGTTGCGACCCCATGGCCTGTTGTCCTGGAGCTGGTTTTAAATAGACAGACAGGGCACTTCTAGCTGTGTTGATGGCTCTGTAGCTGAGTCCTTCATCGTGGTGAAGGTTCGCCAGGAATTCCAGTACGTTGGTAACTGTAGCGGTTGAGTAGGTGGTCCCTGTATCCAAGCAGTACTTCTCCCATTTTTTGATGCTGGACAAGTGCTGTTTTTTAGTGGATGTTCGGAGGGATGCTGACATGGTGTCGACGGTTTGTTCTGATAATCCCAGTCCCAGAAGTGGTTTGTGCAGAATCTGCAACCCAGGAGTTTGATTTTTCTTTTTTCATGGCACGGGTGGCTTGTGCCCGACACTGGGTGTTAATAACTCTGGGTCACTGGGGAATACCATCGGAGTTTCAACAACCATGTCATGGAGTGTTGGGAACCATGGCTGCGTAGGCCAGTCGGGTGCTATCAAAATACCTGAAGCAGAGTCCATTTGTATTGTGCGTAGTTCCCGACTGATGAGGCAGAAGGGAGGAAATGCATAGAAGAAGAATTTCCCCAATCCAGCGCGAACGCATCTACCGCTGCTGCCTCAGGGTCTGGTTCCCAAGCGACATACATAGGTACCTGGTGATATAGCCTTGATGCAAATAAATCGATATCTGGCGTGCCATATTGCTTGATAACTTTTGCAAATTTTTTGGGGTTTAACATCCATTCGATGTTGTCATTAAATTTACCTGACCTGGTGTCTGCCACTGTATTTAGCTTACCTGGCAGGTAAGTTGCTGATAGCCAAATATGTCTTTCGACACACCATTGCCAAATTGTGTTGACCAACTTGTCGCATGATACCGATTTTATGCCGCCCATATGGTTAATGTAGGCCACCACCGTAGTATTAGATAGATAGATAGATAGATAGATAGATAGATAGATAGATAGATAGATAGATAGATAGATAGATAGATAGATAGATAGATAGATAGATAGATAGATAGATAGATAGATAGATAGATAGATAGATAGATAGATAGATAGATCCTTTATTGTCATTTAGACCTTTCGGTCTGAACGAAATTATGTTGCCTGCAGTCAAACACAGAATCAATAATAACAAAACATACTGGTAAACACAAATTAAACATCCACCACAGAATAGTGAATATATTTGATACGAATTCCAAGGGTTCATGTTTTCCCATGATACCCTTTGTAATTACTCTCACCAGTTCAGCTTGTCCCTCTCGTTTCTTTAGCGGAGAGGGAAAATACCCTCTGGGGTGAATGTTGAACTGGTGGCAATTTTTCTAGTATGAATTGTATTTTGTATCCACTAATGCCATTGACTATATACTGATCACTCGTGATAGACTCCCGTGCTTCTTTAAACAGGTGTAATCTCCCCCCTGTTAGTATTAAGCCCCTATTTTCTATACGCTGGTAGGAACCAGACCCACCTACCTCCATGGTTATGGTATTCTTCTGTTTCCT
This sequence comes from Amblyraja radiata, assembly GCF_010909765.2. Lineage (NCBI taxonomy): Eukaryota > Metazoa > Chordata > Chondrichthyes > Rajiformes > Rajidae > Amblyraja > Amblyraja radiata. The sequence goes on along the minus strand of NC_045975.1, from coordinate 29,523,894 downwards.
GCCGGTCCAACGAGTCTTGCACGTTGTCTGACGTGGACGTGGCGGTGATGTTGGGGGGTGGCGAATTTTCCATGGGGTCCGCTCTGGGCCCTGGTCTAAAGAAGACTTTCGGTGATAGAATGCGGACCCCGAGCTTTCACCAGTCCCATATGGTAGACGTCGACTGATGGACGCGATGGGGTGCTGCTGCTTAGGGATTATTGTTTTTGGTTTGCTCGTCCCAGGGCCTGCCCTCATGAGGCCGAAAGTTTTTTAAGGCCTCTTCCATATCCTTCATATGCTTTGTGAGGTTTTTGCCAAAGAGCAGTGGGTCTGGCTCAGTGGCTGGGGTTTTGCACAACCCCGCAAATTTAGGATTTTATGGCAGGTCTTATGATTTGTTTACGAAGGTTGTGGTCATCTCCGTATTTGTCCACGGAACGAGCAGACGATGTGATGGCTGACGTCAGGAGCCTGAGGATCCGCTGCAGTTTTAGCTCCTGGTTTCGAATATTGCCCCAACGTTGCCCCCACTTTTGGCTGTTTACAGCCGGCACTTTAAGGGACTCACAGTTCTCTGGAGCTGTATACGTTTCTGAGGCCTCATTGACCACCTGCTCCTGTAGGGGCCTGTAGGAGAGGTGGTTAATGCTGGCCGCTGGTTTGGCTTTTAACGGCCTCCTGCACGTGGGGCTGCCACCTTGCGGTCCACCACACCTAGCAGCTCTTCCTGTTCCTGCACCCCTTGCACACTCCCGACATCTTCAGCCAGTGTCCCCTCTTCTTGACCAGCCCAGTCCTGGTCACCAAAGCTACCCTCGGGTAAGGAGGAAGCAATGGACAGTGCACAAGACACTGTGGAGGGAGTACCTGAACTCCCCCTGCGAGAGCGCCCCTCACGAAGTGCATCTCGCTGGAGCTCCTGCTCCAGGAGCCGCTCCATGCGGCTCAGGCGCCTGTCTCCCCTCCCCGTGCGGGTGGAGAGACGTCCCCGTCCGATAAGTCGGAAGCCACCGGCCGGATGCTTCTTCGGTAGCTTTACTTCCAGCCCGCTGCTCAGGCGCTAGCGGGACTGGGCTCGGCACGGTGTCGGGGAATAGCGGAGCGCCGGGTAAGCGGTCCTACCGCCTTGTTGCTCCCCCCCCCCCCAGATGGAACGCTCCTCTGTGGAGTCGAGCAGGGGACAGGTTTGTCCAAGAGCCTTTCTTCTCTGCCTGAAAAGCAGAAGGCTCCCTGTGAAAGAAAACCCGACCTCAGAGCTTACCTGACGGTCCGTTCTTTCACTTGTAGCGGGAGCGCCTGACTCCTGATGCGGCCGCTGTTGCACTGCTGAACGCAAATGCCGCGCATGCGTGCTGAGCGGGCTCTTCACGTAGTCACTCCGAAGTAAAATCAAAGCATGGCCTTTATTTTGTGTGTCTCAGCTGATCAGGTAGATTCATGGAGAACACGAATAGGTGACATATCAAGTCGAGACCCTCTTCAGATGCAGTCTGATGTTAGATAGATACATGTATATGCAGGGAATGGAGGGATAGTTGTGGTCACTGCATTATAAAGAACAAAAGAAGCCATGGAGAAGGTGCAGAATAGATGAGCAAAAACAAACCATACAGTTTAAAAATTGGCTTTAACCCTATTGTCACAAATGTTATTCTAAGTGTCCTTCATTATTTGAGATTTAAAATGTAAACCTTTAAGCCCAACATTTAAAATTATATTTGAGCGGCTTGCTGAGTGACTTATAATGCCAATATCTTATCAAGGGTTTCATTTGGACAAACTGCTACTCCATCTATTTAGGATCTTGATTACTGTAATGAACAGATTATTATAAAAGATTCAATCCTTTTGCCTCAATCTTCCTTTTGTGAATGTCTTTAAGACTGCATGTTGTTTAACAAAGGAGAGTAGAAATTTGAATGCATAGCATTTGCTTCTTTAAACCGCGAGCATCATGAAAGATTCTTGCTGCCATTTCTGTGTGTGCGACTGACAGGAGAACACAAAGCTAGCGTGCATGATATGCGTCACGGTGTGATGCTTTTTGGAACCTCCACACTGAAAATGCACCATGTAATTGAAATGAAGCTTTGGGTATAGCACCAGTCGAAGCAGGATTTAACATTTAAAGGGGCAGACGACAGCTTGTAACCTTCCTGCAAAATAATTTGGATTGTTTCAGGGCTTTTGTGCATTGCAGCCATTGTTCTCGGGTGTGTGAATGAGCATGAAGCAAGATTATGTACTTAATGCCACTATGCCTTAGTTGCTTCTGTGGTGGTCCTGCTGGATGTAGAATGAGATGTGGAGAGAGTAGACTAGACTTTAGAGATACAGTGCGGGAACAGGCCCTTCAGCCCTCCGTGTGCGCGCCGATCAGTGATGCCCGTGCACTAGCACTATCCTACGCACTATGGACAATTTACAGATGGCAATTCATCTACAAACCTGTACACCCATGGAGTGTGGGAGGAAACTGGAGCACCCGGGGAAAGCCCACGCGGCCACAGGGAGAACGTACAAACTCCGTACCGACAGCCCCCCGTAGTCAGGATCGAACCCGAGTCTCTGGCGCCATTAGGCAGCAACTCTACGACTGCGCCACAATGCCACCCATAGAACACAGAACAGTACAGCACAGGAACAGCCCCTTCAGCCCATAATGTCCGTGCCGAGCATGATGCCAAATTAAAATAATCTCCTCAGCCTGCATGTCATCCGTATTCTTCCATTCCCTACACATCCATGTGCCTATCTAAAATCCTCTTAAATCTCACTATCGTATCTGTAGTCAGCAAACAAGACGACAGGAAATCCTTGTAATCACACAAAATGAAGGCTAACAATTGAAGTAGCTACAAATACTGCTGAATAGTCAGGTCAACTTCAGCCAAATATACCCCAGGAATTGATAGAACTAGTGGGGGCTCGAGTTTAAAAATTATTTGACAATAAAATATCACTTGACATGATTATTACAACACAGGAGGCTATTTAGTCCATTGCGATATGCTGGCTCCGAGTAGAACAGTCCCATCCCCTTTATTGTATTGGTCTACTCTACAGCACTGGTGTGGCACAATAACGCAGCGGTAGAATTGCTACCTTACTGCGGCAGGGACTGATGCCACCTGATCCTTTTTGAAAGCCAGCATTTTCCGTTCCTAGTGTCTACTTGGATGCAACGTTGTACGGTGGTTCAATAGTCCCCAAGGAATGATCAGTCAGGGATCGCATCTTTAAATGAGGTTTCCTCCCAGCCTCACCACTGCAATCTGGTGTGTACAATTCACCACACTGCCACCACTCTCCTCACAGCAATATGTGGAAGCTCTGTGTGGCGGCACAGTAACACAGCGGTAGAGTTGCTGCCTCACAGTGTCAGCAACCCAGGTTCAATCCTGACTACAGGTGCTGTCAGTACCGAGTTTCTACTGTGACCATGTGGGTGACCGCGTGGGTTTCCTCCAGGTACTCCATTATGAAAGTTTGGAGTAAGGTCCTTGTGACCATATGGGTGCTCCGGTTTGATCCTACATTCCTAGGACGTTGCGATTTGTAGGTTAATTGGCTTCTGTCAATTGTCTTTAATGTGTAGGATAGATCTCGTGTCTATGGGTGATTGTTGGTCGGCGTGGACTTGGTGACCCGAAGGGCCTGTTTCCACACTGTACCTTTAAACTGAACAAAAACACTGCAAATGATTCTCTGTCCCATGTTCACCAGATGCCCCTTTTTGATTATTTTACCACCTAACCCATGGTCAATGAACCTACCTATACACAAGGATGAGGGATGGAACTGGAGTATGTCAACGAAAACCTGTGTTGCCATGGAGAGAATGGGCAAGCCTCACGGGCAACATCCGAGATCAGGATTGAACCTGGGTCCCTGAGCTGAGAAGCAACAGTACTAACTGCTGCTATCATTGTGCTACCTGCTTTTTGTAGTAAAAAAACAAGGTTATTTGTCTTCAATGTCATTATCACACAAAATGAGATTTTTGTGCCTGTACATTTGTAAGTTGTAGGATCGTGCAAGTGTACGGGGTAATCGCTGCTCAGAAAACCCACACAATGGACAAACTCCTTACAGACAGCGCCCATAGTCAGGATCGAACCTGGGTGTTGCAAGGCAGCAACTCTACCGCTGCACCACTGTGCCATCTTACTTGTTACGATTGTGAGAAATTTATCTTTGTCGCTGGGTCTAAAGTGTTGGAGAATATTGCCACTTTTGTTAAACTGAATGAGCGACCAATACTGCCATATGCTTATTGCTGGTGGCTAAAAACTAATATCTGCCTCAACATTTTCTCATGAACTGATAGACCAGACTCAAGGGCTTTGGAAGATTTGTATAAGCTTCCCCGCTAACATTTATCCTCCCATCACACTGTTGGTCAAACTCTGAAGGAGTGAACTGTTATTACAAATGCCCAGGGCATCGATTCCCCAGGGATATTGTGGCATTTGCATATAGAATGGTGCGTTCTATTTATTGATTTATGCATTTCCAATCTGCAGCACAAACACACCCAAGGCAAGGGTTTCTCAATTACATGCAGACAAGGTTCGCTGAACACCTCCGCTTTGTCCGCCTTAACTTACCTGATCTTCCGGTTGCTCAGCACTTTAACTCCCCCTCCCATTCCCAATCTGACTTTTCTGTCCAGGGTCTCCTCCATTGACAGAGTGAGGCCCAGCGCAAATTGGAGGAACAGCACTTCATATTTAACGTGGGTAGTTTACACCCCAGAGGTATGAACATTGACCTCTCTAACTTCAAATCAAAGATCCTATAGCAGATCCGCTATAGGATCTTTGCTTCAAATTGCCCTTGCTTTCCCTCTCTCTCCCTTCCCAGTTCCCCCTCCCCCTTCCCAGTTCTCCCACCAGACTTACTGTCTCCGACTACATTCTATCTTTGTCCCACCCCCTCCCCTGACATCAGTCTCAAGAAGGATCTCGGCCCAAAACGTCACCCATTCCTTCTCTCCAGAGATGCTGCCTGTCCCGCTGATTTACTCCAGCATTTTGTGTCTACCTCCTACATACTTAATTCCTTCATTAATTCCTTCATTGATATTAATAATGCCACAGTGATATAATCCTTCAGTCTTAGTTTTAATTTAATATCTTTCCAGTTCATTTCCACTTCTTCTCTCTCTTTGTATTTTTGCTGTTCGTACTTCCTTCTCAATTCACATTTCTATGCGTTTCTTTCTCATTTACATTCTCACTGTTCCCAGTGTTAAGTTGAGTTGAGTTTAGTTTATTGTCATGTGTACCGAGGTACAGTGAAAAGCTTTGGTTGCATGCTCACCAGTCAGCGAAAAGACAATACGTGATTACAACCGAGCCATCCACAGATGCATGACAGAGGGAATAACGCAAATAATATTTAGTGCAAGATAAAGTCCAGCAAAGTCCAATCAAAGATAGTCCGAGGGTCTCCAATGAGTTAGATAGCAGTTCAGGGCTGCTCTCTGGTTGTTGGGAGGATGGTTCAGTTGCCTGAGTACAGCTGGGAAGAAACTGTCACTGAATCCTCTATTTTTCCCCTCTTACCCGTAATTCTTTATAATCGTATTTCTGTTATTCTATGTCATACTCTTCAATTCACCTTTAGTGCTCCAAAGTTTCCTTTATTCCTTTCTCCATGTTTTTCTTTCTCACCCTCTGTCTTTCTCTATCATCCTTTTATGTTATATTGTTATGTTATATTTTATGTTATGTTATATTATAAAGCTGGTCTTTGCTGGCAAGGTCTGCGTTTATTGCACATTGCCGAGGAGAAGGTGGTGTAATACTTGGACTGCCGCAGTCCTTAAGGATTCAGACCCAATGGCAATGAAGGACCAGCTATATATTTCCTTCTTGGAGGGAACCAGTAGGTGGTGGTGACCGCACTTCTATCTGCAGTAGAGGTTGCAGGTTTGGAAAATGCTGCAACCTCCAAACTACAAACCTGGATGTCTTTGGAATATAGGAGGAAACTGGAGCACCTGAAGAAAACCCACATAGTCACGGGGAGAATGTACAAACTCCATACAGACAGCTCCCGTAGTCGGGATCGATCCCGGGTCTCTGCCGCTGTAAGGCAGCAACTCTACTGCTGTGACACTGCGCTGCCCCACTAGATTGAACCTTAGCAAGCACCACAAACTGACAGGAAAACAGTTATTAATGATTCTTATTAACAAAGGCAGTTGATGCATGCCTGGCTCCTGATAAAAAAAATGTGTAACTGAAAAGGGCCTTAAAGATCAGCATCCACGCAGGTGAGTGACAAATGTTATTCAGCACAGAAAATCCTGTGCTAGAAATAATAACTGTGGTCAATGAGAGATACAGTCGTACATGCAATGAATCAAAGAAGCTTTCATGTGGTAGCCAGTTCAGCAGTCAAAGCGGCTTTATACCACAAGGCAGTAATTGCCAGCGAAAATTCAGATTGCTGAATACGTGGACTGCAAGCCTAAGGAAGCAGTTATAGTTGTCCGTGAAAAGTTGGTGCAAAGCACTTAAGGTATTGATTTTAGTTCTGGTCATTGTGTTTCTGGAAAGAGCCTGGGCAAAGCAATAAATGTGCAACAGAGCAATATATACGAGCATGATGCTTAGTCAAGAAACATGTCTGTTTGCAATAGAGACAGCTGATGAAAGTTTGAGTTAAATGTTCAAAGCCAGGAAGGGAATTTAGAGATGTAGTTTGATGTATGTGCAATTTAGAACTGGTGCCTTGACTGGAGAAGATGCATAACAACATGCTTTATGTCTCCCTCCTTATTGGCAAGCAAAGGGGAAAAAAGTGCAAAGCTTCATGAAGATTGATTGATTGAATGATACATCATGGAAACAGACCCTTCGACCCACCGAGTCCACACCGACCATCAATCACCCGTTCACACTAGTTTTATGCTATCCTACTTCCACATCCGTTCTCTACATGCTAGGAGCAATTTAGAGTGGTAATTAACTTGCAAACCTGCACATCTTTTGGATGTGCATCAAAACCGGAGCATCCGGAAAAATCCAACATGATTACAGGAAGAACGTGCAAACTCCACACAGACAGCGCCCAAAATCAGGATCTAACACGGGTCTCTGGTGCTGTGAGACAGCTGCTCTATTAGCTGTACCATTGTGCCGCCCTTAAAATGGGAATGGGAATAGGAATGGGAAAAATAGTGAGTGGGAAACATTTTTTTTAACGGTGAAGAATGCTGGAAATGGCTAAAATGCCTCCATTGCACACTCTCCACTCCTGTGAAAAATTCTTCACTAGAAAGACAGGGAAATTGTTGCAGTGGGTCCTCCTGCTCTAAGAGAGAGCAGACACTTCAACTTGCATGGAGAGAAGAGCAGTGTTATGGACCCTGCCCAAGTTCATTCCTTGAATGGTAGGGCTCTTGGGAGTGTTGTAGAACAGAGGGATCTAGGAGTGCAGGTACATAGATCCTTGAAAGTGGCATCTCAGGAAGTTAGGGTGGTCAACAGTCTCAACCAGAGGACATAGGTTTAGGGTGAAGGAAGGGGGGGGGGAAATATTTAATAAGAACCTGAGAGGTAACTTTTTTTACACAACAATGGTTCAATGGCCCTTTATTGTCACGTGTACAGAGGTACAGTGAAATTTGATTTGCCAACAGTGATACCAAAAAAGCAACAAGATACAAAACTACATAAAAATTAAACATAAACAACTACAGCAGTGTGTGAGAATCTCCAGGGCACACAGCATAAGCGGAAACCCACAGCCATCAGTCCAATGTCCGGGCCACACACACGCTCCTTCACCGTGAGTTGTACTGACCGCTGTCACTCTCTCTGCAGTCCCTGTCCAGCCGAACAGTCAGAAAGCCATCCACACTCGGACCAGACTCTGGGATAATAATAATGGATGGGATTTATATAGCGCCTTTCTAATACTCCAGGCGCTTTACATCGCATTATTCATTCACTCCTCAGTCACACTCGGTGGTGGTAAGCTACTTCTGTAGCTACAGCTGCCCTGGGGCAGACTGATGGAAGCGTGGCTGCCATTCTGCGCCTACGGCCCCTCCGACCACCACCAATCACTCACACACATTCACACACATTCACACACAGGCAAAGGTGGGTGAAGTGTCTTGCCCAAGGACACAACGACAGTATGCATCCAAGCGGGATTCGAACCGGCTACCTTCCGGTTGCCAGCCGAACACTTAGCCCATTGTGCCATCTGTAGTCCCCATGGTGCGATGCCCCGCAAACGTCGAGATCACCGCACTCGCTGCAATCCCTCAGAATCCCCACCAGCGCGGGCTGCACGTCCATCTTGTTTTTTCGGTGGCCTCACATTCTCCACTGTGATGGAAGGCAAATAACTTTTACCTTCTTCCTCCTTTTCTCTTTGTCGGGGCGAACGAAACATCCGCAGTCGGGGCAATCGAAGTTCCCAGTCGGCGATCGAAGTCCCCGTAATGGGGCGGTCGAAGCTCCCTAACAAAGTCGATCCCTAACAAAGGGACCGCCAGCTCCACGATGTTAGGCTGCAGTGCGGACGGAGATACGATACGAAAAAAGTCGTATCTCCATCGAGGGAAGAGATAAAAAATGTTTCCCCGAACCCCACCCCCACATTAAAAAAAACCTAAAGATCCACTAAAACATCCAATTAAAACAGACTAAAAACAACAAAAGAAGAAAGGGGCGAGACAGGCTGTTGACGAGGCTGCCACTTACGGCGCCACCTGGTGGTGGGTGTATGGACCGAGCTGCCAGAGGAGATAGTTGAGGCAGGTAGTATCTCAATAGTTAAGAAACACTTAGACTGGTACATGGGCAGGATAAGGTTAGAGGAATATGGGCCAAACACAGGCAGGTGGGACTAGTGTAGATAGGACATGTTGGTCGATGTGGGCAAGTTGGGCTGCTAGGCATGTTTCCATGCTGTATGACTCTATGGCTCTATGAATGCTAGAGAGACAGACAATATATATATGTTGTGGTTTTAGTTACACGTTTAAGTAGAGGACATGTCAGTGAAATGATTATCTTGATACCAGGGCATAAAATAGGTTCTGCAATTGCTATCTCCTTTAAATGGCTCGACTTTCACATCCACTGAGAGGTAGAATTATAAGCAGAATTATAAACAGAGAGATCCTGGGGAGTCTTGTACCTTAAAAATGCAGACATCATTCAGAGCTATAGAAACGTACAGCTCTGAAATGGGATCTTTGGCCTATCATACCCATGCCCATCGATACTAATCCCATTTGACATCATTAGGACCATATCCTTCAATGCCTTGTCTTCAAATGTCCACCTCAATGCCTCATGAATGTAGTGATTGTAATTGATTCCACCATCACCTCTGGCAGCACATTCCAAATATCAACCATTTTGTGTGACAATAACTTTCCTCTCGAGGCAGCATAGTGGCGCAGCGGTAGAGTTGCTGCCGTACAGCGCCAGAGACCCAGGGTCGATCATGACCGTTCATACGTACAGAGTTTGCACATTCTCCCCGTGACCGCATGGGTTTTCTCCAGGCCATGGCCCGCTGGTCCTCCCTCTCAGCAGTGCTGCCTATGGTTGATGCTTAGCTGCAGTGCAGCTAGTGCTAACTAGAGGGAGGACTCTCTTAATCGGACAGGCCTCGATAACCAATACTGTTGATTGTACTTTCTGTGGCTACTTGCAGGAAAAGGTTTAGTTATCCAGAAGCCCACAGACTTCACTTGTCGAAAATCACCAGCCACTGAAAGTATCAATGAAGATGGACCCCGCTAGATCTCTTAGTTGATCAAAATTCCTTTGCGCACTTTCATTTTTTTGAATATGTCCTCCCCCTATTGACTTGCATCACCTATCAGGATTAAATTCCAATCTTATAATTTATTATCTGTAGTGAACAACTTTATAGAATAATGTAAACGACTTAATAAATCGCTGAGGAGCAGAGCGGTAGCAAGTATGTTATGAACATTAGCCTGTTGTTTTATTCCGTGATATAGTTTACTTAACCATAAAATACTCCTCCTCCTCCTTGATTATTTATTATTTAAACACTTTATGTTCCCAAAATATCACCACCGCAACCCACAAAGTGCAAAGTAAATGCCAGCCGTCGAAACGATGATTCATTAATTTAACAATGCGGCTCTAACTCAGAGCTAAAAATAATTATTTAGACTTTAGAGATTTAGTCTACATGAGATCTAGAGATTAGTTTAGTTTGGTTTAGAGATAGAGTGTGGAAACAGGCCCTTCGGCCCACTGAGTCCGTGCCGTCGAACTATCACCCGTATATTAGTACTATCCCAGTGCTAGTATGAACGGGTGATCGATGGTCGGCGTGGACCGAAGCCCTGTTTTCAAGCTGTATCTCCAAGGTCTAAAGTGAAGTAAAGGAATTAAGTCGCAGGATGTTCGACTGGAATAGTGCCAGGAATCAGTAGGCAAGTGCATCATTGTAGACAACATGAGAACATTTCAAAGAAACATGGATCAAGATGCATCTTGCTCAAAATGCAAATCAAAAAGTAAACTCAGAGCAAGGCATAGTTATTTGTGTGGAAACATTTCTTAAAATGGTACAAAATTGTCATTGCTCCTTTTATTTACTGATCAGAGTTTTGACTTGAAGCACTTTCCTTTCAATGTTTGCCAGGGTGGAGAAAGTTTCAGAGCTCATAGGGTGAGTGATGGCGTAGACAGACAGTACAAACAGCGCTGGAAAACATGTGCAAGGTGCTGTGTGGAAAAGCTGGTTGAAAGTGTGAGTGGTGCCCAGAGTGCCGGCTTCCCCTGAGATAATTGTATTGTATTGTATTGTATTGTATATCTTTATTGTTATTTTCCTGAGTACTCGCATACCCAGAGGAAACAAAAAAACGTTACTCAAACCAGTGTCCATTCAGTGTGCAGTAAAAAATAAATAAATAGAAATAAAAATACATATATCATGAACAAGTTTAACACTACTCTCAACTAAACATCAACAGGCGTTCCGATCGGCAGCGGCACGACAGTGGCTCTGTCCAGGTTGGTGGTTGGTGTGCGATACTTTGGCAGGGGGCAAAGTCCGTTTAACAGTCTTATAGCCTGCGGGAAGAAGCTGAGGAGCATCCTGCTGGTTTTGCAGCTGATGCTCCTGTACCTCTTCCCAGATGGCAGGATGGAGAATATGTGATGCGATGGGTGGTAGGGGTCTTTGATGATGGAGATTGCTCTGTTGATACATCTCTTCCTGTATATGTCCAGCAAGAAAGGGAGTGGAGCACCAATAATCCTGCTGGCGGTCTTCACAATCCTGTCAAGTTGGTGCCGTTCGTACGCTTTGCAGCACCCGAACCAGGAAGTGATGCCGTTGGTTAATGTGCTCTCAATTGTACCACACTTAGAGCTGGGCTTGTGGATGAATTCATATTCACACTGTGCATCTGGCCTGAGATTCAGGTCGAGATGGTGCAGAAGCTTTCACTACACTGCAGGGCAATGGACATACAGAACTATTCAATTACAACAGGTCTCTGACATAAATAATACAGCACAGGAGGCAGCCATCCAGACCTGCATGCCAGTACTACTGTGTGGGCAAGAGCCCATACCAATTACTCCCACTCCTGCTCAGTCTCTACAGCCGTGGAATTACTTCCTTTTTAAATTATATATGCACCTGCATTTCAAATACACAGTTCAATTAGCTTTGATTCAGACAGTGCTTTGCGGATCATAAACATTTTCACAATAAATATTTTTCATTGGGCAACACAATAGTTGGGCGGTCATGGTGGTGCAGCGGTAGAGTTGCTGCCTTTCATGCGAATGCAGCGTCGGAGACCCAGGTTCGATCCCGACAACGGGTGCTGTCTGTACGCAGTTTGTCCGTTCTCCCCGTGACCTGCGTGGGTTTTCTCCGAGATCTTCGGTTTCCTCCCACAATCCAAAGACGTACAGGTTTGTAGGTTAATTGGCTTGGTAAATGTAAAAATTGTCCCTAGTGGGTGTAGGATAATGTTAATGTGCGGGGATTGCTGGTCGGCACGGACCCAGCCGGACGAAGGGCCTGTTTCCGCGCTGTATCTCTAAACTAAACTAGTGCGGAGGTAGAGTAGCTGCATTACGAACGCAAGAGATGGACACAAAATGCTGGAGTAACTCAGCGGGACAGACAGCATCTCTGGAGAGAAGGAATGGATGACATACCTGTATCGGGTCAAGACCTTTCTTCAGACTGAGAATCAGGGGAGAGGGAAATTAGAAATATAGAAGGGCAAGGTGTGAAAATGACAGATCAAAGCAGATGCTAATCAAGGAAATATGGAATGGTTCATTGTTGGCTGAGGGGAAGGTGACAACGAGGCATACAATCAGAAAAATTAATCAGGAGGACAGTGAAACTAGTCTTAGAGTTAGGGTGGGGGAGGAGAGAGAGAGGGAAAAGCAAGGTTTACTTGAAGTTCGAAAAATCATATTCATATCGGTGGATTGTAAACTGCCCAAGCAAAATAAGAGGTGCTGTTCCTCCAATTAGTGATTGGCCTCACTCTGACGGTGGAGAAGGTCCAGGACGGAAAGGTTAGTGTGGGAATGGGAGTGGAAGTTAAAGTGTTTAGCAACTGGGAGATCAGGCATGCCAAAGCGGACTGAGTGAAGGTGTTCAGCGCCCAGTTTGCCCTTGGTCTCATTGATATACAGGAGTCCACACCTGGAACAGTGGATACAGTATATGTAGTTGGAGGAGGTGCAAGTGAACCTCTACCTCAGCTGAAACGACAGGGTCCTTAGACGGAGTCAAGGGAGGAGGTAAAGGGACACGTGTTGCATCTCCAGTGGTTGCAGGGGAAAGTACTTGGGTGGAAAGGGATTGAATTAACCAGTGATTTGCAGAGGGAACGGTCTTTGCTGAAAGCAGAAAGGGGTAGAAATGGGAAGATGTGGCTAGTGGTGGGATCGCGTTGGAGGTGGCAAAAACGTTGGAGGATTATGTGCTGTATGTGATGGCTGATGGGGTGAAAGATGATGACCAGGGACTCTGTCCCTGTTGTGACTGGGGGGGAGGGGGAACAAGAGCGGAGCTGCGAGAAACCAAGGAGACCCATGTGAGGGCATCATCTATGATGAAAGAGGGGAACCTCCGTTCCCTAAAGAATGAGGACATCTCAGATATCCTGGTATGGAACACGTCATCTTGGGTGCAGATGTTGCATAGAAGGAGGAATTGGGAGTAGGAGATAGAGTCTTTGCAGGAAGCAGAATGGGAAGAAGTGTAGTCTAGATAGCTCTGGGAATTAGTAGGTTTATAATAGGTCAATCGATAGTCTATCTCCTTTGATGGAGATGGTGAGATCAAGGGAGGTTGGAGATTCTGAGTGAATTTGAGAGCAGGATGGAAACTGGTAGTGAAGTTAATGAATTCCATGAGTTCTGCATGGGTGCAGGAGGTAGCTGATGCAGTCGTCAATATAGCGGAGATAGAGCGGGGATAGGGCCAGTGTACTCCTTGAACAGGGATTGTTCGATATACCCTAAAAGAAGCAGGCATAGATGGGCCCAGAGCTATGCCTTGGACTTGGAGGAAGTGGGAGGAGTCGAAGGAGAAGTTGTTAAGGGTGAGGACCAGCTCGGCGGAGAAGAGTATTGGTAAAGGGCTGGTACCTCGGTCGAGGCAGAAACGGAGGACTTTAAGGCCTTCCTGGTGGGGGGTGGAGGTGTAGAGTGAGTGAACGTCCACAGTAAAGATGAGTGAGTGGGAGCCTAGAAAATAGAAGTCATTGAAGAGACGAAGGTCGTGTGAGGAGCCTTGAACATAGGTACGGAGGAAAAGGGCAAGAGGGGATAGGATGGAGTCGAGGTATGTGGAAATGAATTCAGTGGGACAGGAGCAGGAAGAAACGATGGGTCTACCAGGGCAGTTCTGTTTATGGATTTTTGGGAGAAGGTAAAACCGGGCCGTGCTGGACTGGGGAACGATAAGGTTGGAGGCTGTGGAGGACAGACGGCTGGACGTGATAAAATCAGAAATAGTCTGTGAGATTATGGTCTGGTGTTCAACTGTGGGGGAAATGGTCCAAGGATAAGTAGGAGGAGGTGTCTGAGAGCTGGCGCCTTGTCTCAGGTGGTAGAGGTCAGCTTGCCAGGCCTTAAAGTCCTCCATTTCTTCCTATACTCATATAGATGAATGGGATATAGGTCTTGGTGAATGGGAGGATGTTTATTTTCTCCAGTGTGCTGGATTTTGTGGAGGGTTTTGGCATGATGGGGTACAGATGGCAGAATGATGCACTGCCAGTCACGGTGTTGGAGTGGACTTAAACAATGCATCGTATTACAGCACAGAGTCGCATATTGCCAGGTAGTTGAAGTTCAACGGCCCTCACTGGCTCATAGCACGCGTCTTCTGAGTATGCAAAGACCATGTCTAATAGCCGCAACAGTGAATGAATAAACTGTGTCCCAGTATGTCTTTCTAACATGAAAGAATGAATGATTGAATGATACTTTAATATCACATGTGACATGTGTGACGGGTCAGTGAGGTCTTATCTGTTGTAGAGTTGAGATTCTATTTGAGATTCTATGGGCATTGTTATTAATGCAGACACATTTCTATGTTTTCGGACACAGAATGTTACTGGGCACTCCCACGGCACATTGTTGACAGATATATGAAGGTTGAAATAGCAGCAGGATACTATTTTGCTTATTTGGGGAAGCGTGGCATGTTGATTATGTTATGTTTTTATGCAAAGGCAATTTGCATATATTTAATCTCATGTCAGTGACTGACAGTTGTTCTGTGAACTCAGTCAATGTGGAATGAAGTAGGTCATCATTTCATATCAAAACTCGCAGCATAAATTATTTTCTCTCTTCAATCTTCAGCGAGGTGACAATAAAATTAGCCTAAACGCCATTTCTGATCGTAGGAGGATATAATTGTTACCTCTCACCTCTTTGAGTAGATAAAGGCATACACTAGACCCTTGTTAGTATGGATGTCTTTATAATGTATGGCTATAGTGGACTGAACTTCTGACCTTCACGGCCAGGCTGGGTTGCCGATGCCATCCCTGGCCGGCACCACCTCCCCAACCGCTTCCAGGCCGGATCTAATGCCGCCACCGCTGGCCCACACAGCTTCCTCGGCCACTTCCAAGCCACGCCTGCCACCGCCACCACTGCCGACGCTTACCTGCACACCCGCCGCCTGCTTCCCACAATCAATGACTCCACCGATCCTCGCCTCGGCTCACTTGGATTCCCGGCCCAGTCCAGACCGAGAGTCTGGAAAAGGGTCTCATATGGTCACAAGTGATAGGAGCAGAATTAGGCCATTTGGCCCATCTAGTCTACTCCGCCATGCCATCATGACTGACCTATCTCTCCTAACCCCATTCTCCTGCCTTCTCCCCATAACCTCAGACACCTGTAATAATCAAGAATCTAACTATTTCTGCCTTAGATATATCCACTGACTGCCTCCACAGCCTTCAGAGGCAAATAATTCCACAGATTTACCACCCTCTGACTAAAAAAATTCCTCCTCATCCCCTTCCTAAAATAAATTAATTTACTTCTGAGGCTATGACCTCTAGTCCTAGATTCTCCCACGAGTTGAAATATCATCTCCACATCCACTCTATCCAAGCCTTTCACTAATCTTTCAATTCTTCTAAACACCAGCGAGTATAGGCTCAGAGTCGTCAAACGCGCATCATATGTTAACCATATGTCTCGATCCAAAACGTCACCTATCCATGTTCTCCAGAGATGCTGGCTGACCCGCTGAGTTCCTCCAGCACTTTGTGTCCTTTTGTGTCTTAACCAGCATCTGCAGTCCTTTGTTTCCACTACTTATACAGTGATACTATATTACTCGGTAATCCCTTACTCGATAATAGTGGACAATCGGCATAACGGACCCCATCCCCCCATCCCTCGTTATAACGAGGTTTGCTGTATTAAAAAAACCCACTAATGTTGCATCTGGAAGTGTTTGATGCCACTGACCAAGAAGATACCTAAGGCCGACTCCAAAGTCGTAATCTAGAAAACAGCTAGTTATATCTTTGTAGTTTCAGTTTCAAAACTAGAATTCAATTTCAACCAAGTTATTATCAAGTTCAAGTTCAAGTTCACATTTATTGTCACATGCATCCATTAGTACAGTGACATTTGAGTTACCATGCAGCCGTACGAATAAAAAGAACACAATACACGATAGAGTTTAACATAAACATTCACCACAGCGGAATCAACGTTTCACACTGTGATGGAAGGCAATAAAGTTCAGTCATCTTCCTCTTTGTTCACCCGTGGTCGGGGCCTTTGAACCCTCCACAGTCGCCGCTACAGACGTCCCGATGTACAGGCCCTCTCACCGGGATGATCGAAACTCCGGCGTCGGAACAGATCGGAACACACTTGTGGCTTGGAGTTTCCGAACTGGCTGTTTCTTACCAGGCTGTGGCTTCCGAAGTCCACAGGCCGAGCTGGGTGGAGCTCCAACACTGGCGATCCCAGAACAGTCGAACAACACAGAAACAAGCCCATCAGTCCAACAGGTCCACACCAGCCAAGTGCCCATCTAAACAAAGGGTGACAAGGTGGTGCAGTGGTAGAGTTGCTGACTTTCAGTGCCAGAGACCTGACTTCGATCCTGACTACGGGTGCTGTCCGTACGGAGTTTGTATGTTCTCCCCGTGACCTGCGTTGGTTTTCTCCGGGAGCTCCGGTTTCCTCCCTCACTCCAAAGACATGCAGGTTAATTGGCTATGGCTAATTGGTAAAATCGTCCTTAGCGTGTAGATAGTGTTAGTGTTAGATCACTTAGAGTTATCAACTTTCTCACTCCCAAATAAGGGACAAAAGGTCAAAATATGGGACAAATTCCCGACGGCAATGCATTGACCGACTCGGCCGTGGCTGGGTGAATGATGAGTTGACCTGGGTGCTGGACTGCACACAAAGCCCAGCCGGTGGGCCAGCTGAGGAGTTTTGGCCCGTGCGAAGTTTTGGCGCAGACTCAGTGGACCAAAGGGCCTGTTTCCGTGCTGTATTCCTAAACTAAACTAAACTAAGCTAAACTAAACCAAACTAAACTAAAAATCCCATGTGCCCGGGTTTAACTCATATCGCTCGAAACCTTTCCTAATGTCTGGTAGGTTTAAAATATTCTGCCCCTCGTGATTAAAAATGATCCTGAAATAAGTTAATTCGGCCCATTGGGATTGTGGTCTGGTTGCAATATTGCCCTTAATTCAATGTTAATTGGTTGTAGTTGTGGTTGTGAGAGCGGGTTGTGTGCTGGAGCAGTAGGTTATGACAGCTGAGGTCAAGATGTCAGCACAGATGTGCCTGACTGGGACCACACTACCACGTGAGCAGCTAAAACCAGAGGCCTCCTGCTGTCTCAGTAAAGCCTTAGCAACTCTACAGTGGCCATGCCAATTGAACACTGTGCATTTGTGCAGCAGTCCTGTTAATCGATGTTAAGGTGGCACTATAGCTGTTCCTCAGCCAATAGCACAACCATGCTGGCACTTGTACACAGCTCTGTTAATTGAAGACTGTGTGAGTACAGCTGTTCCCAGCTGTGCCTGATTCATCTAATTTAATACCATCTGTTGTGTTCCTTTGAGATGTCCTCTGTTTCTTGATGCACTAAAACAGAGGAGCTAGATTGTCAGCGATGATTCAGAAGAAATTCTAAAGCCCTCTGTTTAACCCTGGTTCCTGTGCATGCCCTAACATCAATGCTGCATCGTCACTCATTATGCTTCGTCCTGGGTTTGAGGGTCTCATTGCTGTCAGGTGGGCTCAGAGTCATAGAATCCAGAGTGTGGAAACAGGCCCTTCAGGTCAACTTGTCCACACCAACCAACATGCCCCATTTACACTAGTCCCACCTGCCTGCACTTGACCCATATCCCTCCAAGCCTATCCTGTCCAAATGTCTCTTGAACGTTGCCTCAACTACCTCCTCCAGTGGGCACACGCATGGGCCCCAGCTACGCCTGCCTCTTTGTCGGGTACGTTGAACAATCCTTGTTCAATACGTACCAGGGCCCCATCCCCGACCTCTACCTCCGTTACATTGACGACTGCTTTGGGGCCACCTCCTGCACCCACACACAACTGACTGACTTCATCCACTTCACCACCAACTTCCATCCGGCACTCCAATACACCTGGACCATTTCCGACACTTCCCTACCATTCCTTGACCTCACCATCTCCATCGCAGGGGACAGACTTCTGTCACCGACATACACTACAAACCAACTGACCCACATGGCTATCTGGACTACACGTCTTCCCACCCTGCCCCCTGTAAAGAATCCATCCCCTACTCCCAATTCCTCCGCCTACGCCGCATCTGCTCCCAGGATGAGACGTTCCACACCAGGGCATCGGAAATGTCCTAGTTCTTCAGGGAACGGGGATTCCCCTCCGCCACCATAGATGAGGCTCGCACCAGGGACTCATCCATACCCCGCAACACTGTTCTCTCCCCCATCCCCGCACTCGCAACAAGGGCAGAGTCCCCCTAGTCCTCACCTTTCACCCCACCAGCCGGCAAATACAACAAATAATTCTCCGCCATTTCCGCCACCTCCAACGTGACCCCACCACTCGCCACATCTTCCCATCTCCCCCTATGTCTGCCTTCCGCAAAGACCGCTCCCTCCGCAACTCCCTTGTCAATTCTTCCCTTCCCTCCCGTACCACCCCCTCCCCGGGCACTTTCCGTTGCAACCGCAAGAAATGCAACACCTGTCCCTTCACCTCCCCCCTCGACTCCATTCAAGGACCCAAGCAGTCGTTCCAGGTGCGACAAAGGTTCACCTGTATCTCCTCCAACCTCATCTACTGCATCCGCTGCTCTAGATGTCAGCTGATTTACATCGGGGGAGACTAAGCGCAGGTTGGGCGATCGTTTCGCCGAGCACCTCCGCTCAGTCCGCAATAACCTACCTGAACTCCCGGTGGCTCAGCACTTCAACTCCCCCTCCCATTCCCAATCCGACCTCTCTGTCCTGGGTCTCCTCCATTGCCAGAGTGAGCAACACCGGAAATTGCAGGAACAGCACCTCATATTCCGCCTGGGTTGCTTGCGTCCGGATGGCATGAACGTTGAATTCTCCCAGTTTTGCTAGCCCTTGCTGTCTCCTCCCCTTCCTTAACCCTCGAGCTGTCTCCTCCCATCCCCCCGCCTTCGGGCTCCTCCTTCTCCCTTTTTCCTTCCTTCTCCCCCCCACCCCCCATCAGTCTGAAGAAGGGTTTTGGCCCGAAACGTTGCCTATTTCTTTCGCTCCATAGATGCTGCTGCACCCGCTGAGTTTCTCCAGCATTTTTGTGTACCTTCGATCTTCCAGCATCTGCAGTTCCTTCTTGAACACCTCCTCCAGCAGCTCGTTCCATACACCCACTGCCCTTTGTGAAAAATGTTACCCCTCGGGTTATTAAATCTTTCCCTCCTCACCTCAAACCAATGTCTTCTGGTTCTCAATCCCCGTTCTCTGGGCAAAACACTCATGCGTGTTTAACTGATCTATTCCTATCATCATCTTGTACACCTCTATAAGTTACCCCTCGTCCTCTTGCACACCAAGGAATAAAGTCCCTGTTGTTTGAACCTTGTTACCTTGTGAGTTGTAGCCTCATGATACAAACCTCATGCACATTTGAGGTTCCACAAAAACATATTTGGGAACGAATGAAGCCCAAGTATGTGAACTAGGCAAGAATATCGCCCCAGAAGGAAAACTTGGGAGCCTTAAGTTTCCCTTTCTCCTCTCCTTGACTCTTTCTGACAAACAAGGCTATGGGCTTGTTGGAGAATTTTCTGTGCATCCCCCGGTAGTGACCTTTAGGGTGGCACAGTGGTGCAGCAGTAGAGTTGCTGCCTACAGCGCCAGAGACCTGGGGGTTTAATGCTGACTATGGCTGCTGTCTGTACGGAGTTTGTACGTTCTCCTTGTGACCACATGGGTTTCCTCCAGCTGCTCCGGTTTCCTCCCACATTGAGCCCACTAAGAACACGAATAGCAAGGTATGCATCTTTCTGAGGCAAGGGGGGGGGGGGAGAGGAGGAGGGGTGTATGTGGATGGGGAGGGGTAGGAGGGGGGGAGAGGGTGGTGTGGAGAAAGGGGGGGCTGTGGGGGTGGGGATTGTGGGGACAGGGTTTGTGATGGCGGGGGGTTTGTCAGGGCAGGGGGGTTGTGGGGGCGGGGGGTTGTGTGGGGGGAGAGGGGTGTGTGGGACAGAGGGGGGTATGGGGGAGGTGTGGTCGGGGGTGTGGTGTGGGGGGGGTGTGGGGGGGGTGTGGGGGGGTGTGTGTGTGGGGGAGGGGGGGTTGTAGGGTTGGGGAGGTGTGGGCGGGGGTGTGGGGTGTGTGTGTGTGTGTGGGCGATGAGGTATGTGTTGGGGGGGAGGTGTATGTGGGCGGGGAGTGGGTGTGTGTGGGCAGGGGTGTGAGCGGGCAATGGGGCTTGTGGGGGGGAGGGGTGTGTGGGCAGGGAGGGGGTTATGGGGGGGAGAGGGGTGTGTGGGTGGTGGTGGAGTGAGTTCGGAGAAAAGATGGGGGAAGAGCCATGGGGGAGAGGGGGGCATCACGGTGGAGAGGGGGGAGGAGCCAGCGAGGGGGACCAGAGGGGTAGTGACTGGAATTGGTGGTGCGATGGGGACTCACAGTGGGCGCCGGTCGTTCTCCTCCACCGGGATGGAGTCTCCGCTTTCCGTTTGCCGACATCGACGACATCTCCGACTCCGGGCCGGGCTGAGCTGGGCTGGGTCTCCCATGCTGTTTTGGGCTGGGTTGGGTCTCTGATGCTGGGCTGCTGCTTGGGGCTGGGCTGCTGCTTGGGTCAGGCGACTGCTTGGGGCAGAGCTGCTGCTTGGGGTGGGGAGGCTGCTTGCGGTGGGGCTGCTGCTTGGGGTCCCTCCGAAAGTCCGTTTGGAAACCTCCGCTGGCCATCCTCAGCTCCAGTAAAGAAGCGATGGCGCGGGAAGAAGCAAACCGTCCGGGGAGTGACAGGGGAAGAGACTAATCCGCGTGGCGCTGACTGGTAGGAGAAGAGATCGATCTGCGCACGCGCAGTTTTTAAGATTTTTAAACCTCGCTAACTTTTACGACATTCAACTGATCGGAACTAAACTTGGTGCACTCGCAGCAAATGAGAACGATGAGTGAACTAGCGAAAAAACGTAACGCTATCGTGAACCGTTTTTGCGCAAATAGAAAGACCACCAAATCGGAAGATAACAAGATCAGAGTTTTAGAGATAGATAGATAGATAGATAGATAGATAGATAGATAGATAGATAGATAGATAGATAGATAGATAGATAGATAGATAGATAGATAGATAGATAGATAGATAGATAGATTTCAGTTATAGGTTTTAGCTGGAGTTGAGTGTTTTCTTGATGATGCACAAAGATTAAAATTATATTGAAGTACCCCACAGTATTTCCAATGAATATCTGAAGGATCTGTGGATATTAATCCTTGATATTTTTTGACCGTTGTGATTCATTTTACAAGAAACAAGGAACTAACAATGGAAGCTGCTATCAATCAAGATCTCCAGTGAAAATTTGAGGGAAATTGTTTGAGTTATCACTCTGTGAGATTAACAGTTCTATTTGAATAATTGGCCAGAAATATGCAAGTTTAGTTTAGTTTACTTTAGAAATGCAGTGTGGAGAAGGCCCCTTTAGCCCACCGGGTCCACGTCGACCAGCGATCCCCGTACACTAACACCATTCTACACACATTGTACAAAGAACAAATGAATTATAGGTATGTAAAAGGACTCATGAGTATAGAAGAATGAGAGATGATCTCATGGAAACCTGACTTGACAGGTTGATGCAGAGTTGATATATTTCTCCTGATTCAGATATTGCAGTGTCAAAGTAAGAGGTCCATCATTTAGAAGAAAGATAATGTGAAGTTTCTTCACTGTGTGTGCGTGTTTGTGTAGGTGTGTGTGGGTGGTTCAATAATTCTATCAATGGTTCAATTGTCACATGCACCTGGAAACAGTGAAATTCTTTGTTTTGCTTGTAATTCAGTAAAATCATTCTAACCATAAGCACACTCATAGATACGTATTGAAGTGCAAGAGTAGTAGAATAGTGGAATTCATTGCCACTGATGGCTGTGGAGGCCAAGCCTCTTGAGTTTAGACTGTCGAGACACAGCACAGAAACAGGCCCTTCGGCCTACCACTCCCAGACCGAACAGTGATCACCCCGTAAAAAAGGTAAAAAATTAATAGCATGTACACGAATAGCCGGCTCCTGCTTCTATTACTCATGTTGATCTTAGATACACGCTGTTTATATCTTCACAACTTGCTTGGGTAAGTAATGCCAGAGATCCACTACCCTATGAGTGAAAGATGGCACTCAGCACCATGTGCAGTCTAGCAATAGAGAGGACTGGCATATGTGCTGGCATCTGCCAGTCAGCATAAACTGGGCTTGCAGCAAATTCAGGTCTGTCTTCACTGGAAATGGTCGGAATCTTGTATTATATAGCCAGCACATGTTGGGTCCTTTTGTTCCCAATGTTCGGTGTGTCCAGAAGCAGGGGCCACAGTCTTGGAATAAAGGGGAGGTCATTTAAGACTGAGGTGAGAACAAACTTTTTCACCCAGAGAGTTGTGAATTTATGGAATTCCCTGCCACAGAGGGCAGTGGAGGCCAAATCACTGGATGGATTTAAGAGAGAATTAGATAGAGCTCTAGGGGCTAGTGGAGTCAAGGGATAAGGGGAGAAGGCAGGCACGGGTTATTGATAGGGGATGATCAGCTATGATCACAATGAATGGCGTGCTGGCTTGAAGGGCCGAATGGCCTCCTCCTGCACCTATTTTCTATGTTTCTATGTTTCTAAGATAGACACAAAGCGACAAAGTAACTCAGCGGGTCAGGCAGCATCTATCGAGAAAAAGGACGGGGGACGTTTCGGGTTGGGACCCTCTTCTGACCCAATCTGGGTTAGGACCTTTCTTCAGAGCTGTCCCAACCCGAAATGTCTCCCATTCTTTCTCTCCAGAGACACGCTGAGTTACTCCGGCACTTTGTGTCTCTCTTTCGTATAAACCAGCATCTGCAGTTCTTTGGTTCTACACGTTGGGCCCTGTTTTGCTAAAGCAAGCCATCTCGTCACATCCACCGTCAGTGAAGCTTGTTCATGCGTGAGGCACTTCTACACATCTCGATGTTGAGTTGTTGAAAGCACGAGCTGCGGGTGCAAAATGGTCTGCCTGAGGTCTTGTTGCCAAATAGGTCAAGCAGCATATTCTGTGATCCAGGACGATTGCAGCATTGAAAAATACACAGGGGGGACCCTGAGAGGCAGGGTGAATGAGAGTGGGCGTATTCAATGTGCTGAAGAGAAACTTTTGTTGACTAATTCCACAAATAACAAAATGCTCTGCTGTGCACACAATTACTGCTGGGTGAATTATTGCAGGAAAAAACCCTTATTTTTAAAGAAACAAAAAAACCTGCAGAATATTCCTCAAATGATTTTTCTTTGGCTTCCCTGCAATGGGAAAGGCACAAACGACCACAATCTGGATTCAGATTGCAATTAAGGTTCAAAGTGGAATTCGTCATATGGATTCAGCACAGCCATCTTTTAAAAATCCCCTGAAGGATGTCAAAAATGGGATGCATTTTTACTTTGGCAATGTTCCAAATGAAACTACTCAAAAAATTAACATTGAAATAAATGATTAGGAGCTAGTTTGTAATGATAATTATTCACTAAATTTGTTGAATGGTTTGAAAAATTGGTGTCGTCCTGAAAGTTTATTGCTGTCTCCAATTACATTTTCTCACCCACACTCAATGAAGCCTTGGTTGTAATGGCAGGTGAGCGATCTGATCATTATCTCCATTGCCACTCCAGGGGTGATGTGGGAGAGGACTGCCAGCCAATGCAGCTGCCTTTTCATCCTGAGATGGTGTTGAATGTTGGACATTCCCCACGGATGGCACAGTGGTGCAGTGGTAGAGTTGTTGCCATACAGTGCCAGCGACTCAGGATTGATCCTGACTGTGGGTGCTGTCTGTACAGAGTTGGTACATTCTTCCTGTACATTCTTCCTGTAATCCCGTGGGTTTTCTCCGGGTGCTTCCAGTTTCCTCCCATATTCCAAAGACGCATGGGTTTGTAGGTTAATTGGCCCTAATGTGTATCATGCAAAACAGGGCAAACATAGAACTAGTGTGAACGGGTGATTGTTGGTTGGCACAGACTCAGTGGACCGGAGGGCCTGTTTCCACGCTGTGTCTCGAAACTAAAGTAAATCTGAGGCAAAACACGGTGTCGAACAGTTATCAGATAATTTTGACTTTGCATCCCAGTATACAGAAGGGAAAGTCGAAACTGCAGCTAGACCTCCAGCAGCAACCCCTTCACACTTATCTGCTTTTAAACTTCATTAGCCATTCCTCTGCCCACTTGCCTGCTGATCAATATCTCATTTTAATTATTGGTTCAATGGTTTCTTTATTATCATGTGTAGTGAAATATCTTTTTGCATATAACTCGGCAAGATTATCACCACACATGCCCACCATACCCCGGTTAGACCAGAATGTACACAACAGCCCATTGAGTCCATATGCAAGAGCCACCATTTTGGCACCATTACAGTCCCAGTTGCAGCTGGCCACAAGGACCCGTTACAGCCATCAGCACCAACCCGGTCATCGTGCGAACCCTTGTCCTCTCTCACATGGCGCTCTTCAGACCTTGCATGGCCCTCTTCAGCCCTTGTTCCATGAGGGGCTCTTCCCGCAGCCAGAAGGTAAGGCTCCACCATTCTTCTTACTGGGCCCTTTGTCTAGCAACTGCCATGGTCTCCCTCCATCCTCTTCTCAAAGCGAGTGAGCCAGGCTTGTTGATGAGATGGGCCAAGCCTCAACAACAGTTGGGTAGCCATCTTCACTGTCTACAATGGCATCTATTTCAGTGTCATCTGCAAACCTATTAATCATACTCTATAGATGGTTGGAGATATGGTGCTGAGCTTCACTGAAGCAGCAAAGAGACTCCATTCTGGAGTCTGGGGACACGCAGAATTTAGAGCATCGAGACTTTTAACCCTGGCCCCAATCCCTGTAACAAGGATGCGAGGGCTGGGTGTGAGTAGAGGAAGTTGATGTTAAATCAGTAATCATGTGAAAACCAATGCCAACTTGCTCCAAATTCACTCACTTATGGTTTAACCACGTGTTTGAAGGTGATAGAGAATCATTTGGAAAACTAGTTCAGTGCTTACATTTTAACGAGGCAAAATGCTTATTCAATTTTTTGTCAGAGACTAAGAGTCATTCTGCACTGAAACGGACCCTTCGGCCCAACTTGCCCATGCTGACCACAATGTCCCATCGACACAAGTATCACCAGCCTATGTTTGGCCCATATCCCTCTAAACATATCCTATCCATGTACCTATTCATATGTTTTTAAACAATGTAATCGTACACGCCTCAACTACCTCCTCCGGTGGCTCATTCCATTTACCTACCAACCTTTGTGTAAATTTCTTTTCCCTCGGGTTCCTATTAAATCTTTCCCGTGTCAACCTTAAAATCTCTATGTTCTACAACACCTATTTAATTTCCCCACTTCCCTCCTCATCTTAAATCTATGTCCTCTGGTTCTTGATTCCCCTACTCTGAGTATAAGACTGCATTTATCCTGTCCATTCTTCTATCATCAAATATCATTTCCAAACTCCCCCTTCACGCACTGATTTATTCGCACTCTCTCTTGCTCTGACCTTTAACTCAGTCACTGCTTCTTTAGTTTGGTAGCTGTTGCCTTTCAATCTGACAAGCTGCCAGGGAAGAAATTAAATTAAAAACTCTGGATGTGAAATTCAACATGACCTTCACAATCCTGGCATGTTGGGAGTTTCACCAACTTTCTCCTTACCTGCACAGTGGCGCAGCTGGTAGACCTGCTACCCCACAGCGCCAGAAACCCAGGTTCGATCCTGACCTCGGGTGCTGTCTGTATGGGCCTTACACGTTCTCCCTGTGACCTCTGGGTTTCTCCTCCGGGTGCTTGAATTTCCTCCCATATTCCAAAGTTGTGCAGGTCTGTAGGTTAATTGGCCTCTGTAAATTGGCCTCTGTAAATTGGCCTCTGTAAATTGGCCTCTGTAAATTGGCCCTGCGGTGCAGGGAATGGTAAGAAAGTGGGATAACATAGAACTAGTGTCAACAGGTGATTGATGGTCGGTGTGGACTCAGTGGGGCGAAGGGCCTGTTTCCATGCTGTATCTCTAAAACTAAACTAAACTAAACCTTTCTATCTTCCTGTAAACACTGTCAGCAATTTTGCAAAGAATTCCAGCACAGCAAAAACAATTCAGTAAGCACTAATGTAGGTGTAGCTCGGTCATCTGGTGAAAACATTATCTTCACACTCATAACATAGAGAAATGGCAATGATTTTACTGCAGTAAACCTGCTAGGAACCAGCTTTCATCTGATATGCTTTTCCTGTTACTGCTCTTGGTTCATCTTGATATCAGAGTCCATTGCCTCGAGATATATCAGAGTGAATCATTCATGGATGCATCGTGATATAATTTAGCAGCACGCGGAACGGCAATCAAGATGTTAAGCTTCGAGGCTAAAATAGGTTGCCCGCATACTTTGCTGAATGCAGCAGTGAACTCGCTTTGCAGTCTGAGTCTAGCTTCACTAGGTTTCTAACAAACCTCCCAGAGATCTGTCGGCTGAGATGTAAATCAGACATATCACAGTGCGTGGAAAGGAACTGCAGATGCTGGTTTGCACCGAAGATAAACACAAAGTGCTGGAGTAACTGAGTGGGTCAGCCAGCATCTCTGGAGAACAAGGATGGGTGACGTTTCGGGTCAGGACCCTTCTTCAGACATATCATGGTGAGATGGATATGTGCTGTAGAGAGAATGAGAAGGGGGTCAGAACTTATGTAGTTGGACAGATTCTGGGGTATGAAGAAGGATTTAAGAGTTTAGATGATGCAAATTGGTGAAACACAGGCTTCAGCAGAAGTCTTGTGTGTGACGTTACAATGGAGCATATCCGTGTTGGGTATGAATTCTGAATGATGTTTTTACTTATTTAGAGATAGAGCATGGAAACAGGCCCTTCGGCCCATCGAGTCCACGCCAACCAACGATCACCCATACACTATGTTATCCCAGTTTCCCATCCTACACATTGGGGACCATTTACAGAAGCCAATTAGCCTACAACCTACACATCTTTGGAATGTGGGAGGAAACCGGAGCACCCGGAGAAAACCCATGCGGTCACAGGGAGAACGGACAAACTCTGCACAGACAGCACCTGTAGTCAGGATCAAACCTGGGTCTCTGGCACTGTTAGGCAGCTGCTCTGCCACTGTGTCACTGTGCTGCCCCACAGATTGTTGTGAGGAGAGTGGTGGCAGTGTGGTGACTTGTACACACCAGAGTGCAGTGGTGAGGCTGGGAGGAAACCTCATTTACAGATGCAATCCCTGACCTTTATCATTCCTCAGAGGTTATTGAACCTCTCACAATGTTGCATCCAAGGAGACACAAGGAACGGAAAATGTTTAGTTTAGTTTAGTTTATTGTCATGTGAAATGCTTTTGTGTCGCGTGCTATCTACAATCATGCTTGTACATGATTACAATCAAGCCATCCACTGTGTACAGATACAGGATAAGGGGAATAACATTTAGTACAAAATAAAGACCAGTAAGGTCCGATTAAAGAAAGACCAAGGGTCTATCAGGTCTATCTAAAATGCTGGTTTACAAAGAAAGACACCAGGTGCTGGAATAACTCATCGGGTCAGGCAGCATCATGGGAGAACACACATGTGTGTGAATGTGTGTGAATGTGTGTGAGTGATTGGTGGTGGTCGGAGGGGCCGTAGGCGCAGATTGGCAGCCACGCTTCCGTCAGTCTGCCCCAGGGCAGCTGTGGCTACAGAAGTAGCTTACCACCACCGAGTGTGACTGAGGAGTGAATGAATAATGCGATGTAAAGCGCCTTGAGTATTAGAAAGGCGCTATATAAATCCCATCCATTATACTGTAGGTGACGTTTCAGGTTGGGATCCTTCTTCAGACTGATTGTAGAGGGGAGGGGGGAAAAAGCCGAATGATTCAATTTCGTTTTTTCATTTATTGTGAATTTAGACTGAAGAATGGGCTCAACCCAAAATATCACCTAAACTCGACAGATGCTGCCTGACCTGCTGAGTTACTCCAGCCGCTTACTCCGGCACTTTGCATCCAAGTAACTAACATTTAACAATGTTATACAAAGGAATAGCACATTCTGGTTAATGCAAAGAATGACACAAGGTGGTGGAGTAACTCAGTGAGTCAGGCAGCATCTCTGGTGTAAATGGATAGGTGACGTTTAGGGCCGGGATCCATCTTCAGACCCTTCGTCAGACTTCAGGACCATTTTCATGTCTGAAGAAGGGTCCTAACCCGAAACATCATCTACCCATTTTTTCCAGAGATGCTGCCTGACCTGCTGAGTTAGTCAGCTTTTTGTGTCTATCTTAACTGATGTTTCCATGTTACATAATCCTGAGTGGTTTTAGACAGTCATTTGGACCCCTGCGTATTGAACACCAACAATTAAATACCAATAATCACAAACTAAACACGGTGGCTAGGCAGCACAGCGGTAGATTTGCTGTCTTACTGTGCCAGAGACCTGGGTTCAATCCTGACTGGGTGCTGTCTGTATGGAGTCTATATGTTCTTCCCGTGACTGTTGGAGTTTTCTCCCACACTGCAAAGACATACAGGTTTATTGGGTAATTCGCCTAGATAAAAAAGTAAATTGTACCTAGTGTGTAGGATAATGCTCGTGAACGAGGATTGTTGGTCGGAGCGGTGGGCCGAAGGGCCTGTTTCTGCGCTGTATCCCCCCCCCCGCACTGCTCACTAATACTGCCAAAGTCTGGGATGATGCTGTCCTTTATTGTTTTTCGGCTCAGATCACCTTCCTCCAGGGATGCTGGAGGCTGCTTAACACCCTTTTAAGAGGCATAGGGCACTTTAACTGGAACTAGACAGTCAGTCCATCGGCTCCACGTTGATGCTTCCAGCTCATTAACAGGGCACCTAGCACTGAATGGGCTCTTAAATCATTTAAATGATCAGACAATACGAAACTGGGCTACAATCAACCACAAGGTTTACAAGAATGATTCCAGGAATTAGTGGGTTAGCATATGATGAGCACTTGACAGCACTGGGCCTCTACTTGCTGGAGTTTTGAAGATTGAGGGGGGACCTCATTGAAACTTACAGAGTAATGAAAGGCATAGATAGAGTGGATGTGGAAAGGATCCACTGGTGGGAGAGTCGAGGACCAGCGGTCATAGCCTCAGAATTAAAGGGCGCTCTTTTAGAAAGGAGGTGAGGAAGAACTTTTTAGTCAGAGGGTAGTTAATTTGTGGAACTCATTTCCACAGAGGGCTGTGGAGGCCAAGTCAGTGGATATTTCTGAGGCAGAGATAGACAAATTCTTGATTAGAACAGATTGTCATGGGTTATGGGGAGAAGGCAGGAAAATGGGATTAGTAGTCAGAAATCAGCCATGATTGAATAGCCGATTAGACTCAATGGGCCGAATGGCCTGATTCTAATCCTAGAAATTTTGAACTGTGAACTTGTGAACCACTGTAGTGCAAGCACCACGTCACCAAGGCAGATTGCATCCTAATCTCCGGCTCCTGTTTTTGCGCCATCACACTTAGCCCCTATAAATCCCCAGTAACCCTGACGATAGTGCAATGTATACCAATGGACTGGACAGTTCTGAGAGCAAAAGTGAGTGCCTCTACAGTTCCTGACCAGACATAAAACAGCAGTAACATCATTGTTGTCGACTGCAGAAACCACCACTTACACATTGTGCACTGCCAACGACTGCTGACGGAGATTTGATCCAGATCAGTAACACCGGAATGAATATTGGTGATCAATGACAGACACCAATTTATTTTTTAACGATTCAGTTTAATCTCAGGGATGCTTCCTGCAGTCAGATCTGCACGGACATCTATACTGACCTCATCATCTCCCTGGATACACACAAAATACTGGAGTAACTCAGAGGAATAGGCAGCATCTCTAGAGAGAAGGAATGGGTGATGTTTCAGGTCGAGACCCGTCCTCTCCCTATGCAGCCTAATTGCACGTTGTATGCACACCTCATGTGTTCCAATAAAGGCCGATGAATGCATGTGAACTTGGTGCAGTGAACAATCACAGCAAACGATCTTTAGTCTGCTGAGCACGTGAGAATTCCATGGAATTAAATGATGGGAAATGTTCTCGCTGCCACCAGTTCTCACCGAAGATAGACACAAAATGCTGGAGTAACTCAGCGGGACAGGCAGCATCTCTGGAGTGGAATGGGTGACGTTTCGGGTCGAGACCCTTCTTCAGGCTGAGAGTCGGGGGAGAGGGAAGGATAAGGCGTGAAAACCGGAGATCAAAGGGGACGAAGCTCAAGGAAAATGTAGAATAGATCATTGTTAGTTAGGGGAAGGTGACAACGAAGCATACAAAGATAGAATGTAATCGGGGGGACAGTCAGACTGGTCGGAGAACTAGG
The DNA here is from genome assembly GCF_010909765.2 of Amblyraja radiata. NCBI lineage: Eukaryota > Metazoa > Chordata > Chondrichthyes > Rajiformes > Rajidae > Amblyraja > Amblyraja radiata. Next base: position 29,493,250 of record NC_045975.1, on the reverse strand, counting down.
TTGGGGGAGGGATGGAGAGAGAGGGAAAGCAAGGTGTTAGATGCCCAAGCGAAATATGAGGTGCTGTTCCTCCATTTTGCATTGGGGCTCACTCTGACAGTGGAGGTGGCCCAGGACAGAAAGGTTAGTGTGGGAAAGGGAGGGGGAGTTAAAGTGTTTAGCAACCTGGAGATTATGTAGGTGACTGAGCGAAGGTATTCAGAGATCGCCGAGCCTGCGTTGGTCTCACAGATATATAAGGGTCCACTCCTGGAACAGCGGATACAGTAGATGAGGTTGGAGGAGGTGCAAGTGAACCTCTGCCTCACCTGAAAGGACCCTCCGGTTCCCTGGACAGAGTCGACGGAGGAGGTATAGGGACAGGTGTCGCATCTCCGGCGGCTGCAGGTAAAAGTACCGAGGGAGGGGTTGGTTTGGGTGGGAACCTGTTGGAGGTGGGACAAGTTAACCAGGGAGCTGTGGAGGGAACGGGCTCTGCGGAAAGGGGTGGCGATGGGAAGATGTGGCTAATGGTGGGATCCTGTTGGAGGTGACGAAAATGTCGGAGGATTATTTGCTGCATTCGACGAATGAAGGTGAGGACGAGGGGTCTCTGTCGCTGTCCCGCAACGGGGAATTTGCTTTCACTGTTCTTTCAGCCAATGCAGACATATCATGACAACTTACTGTGAGGAGGAAAGAAGCTTGTTTTGCCTCTGGTTCTTCTGGCAACAACAGTATCTCGAAGAAGGGTTAAAGGCTGATGCACGCTGGTTAAATAAATTGGCCGTAGCTATATTCCTGACAGCCAAGACATATCAAGTTTATTGTCGTATGGCCTGTGTGTTGAGGCATTGGCACAATGAAGTCTTGTTCCCAGCAGCATCATGGGCACATAGACTTAAATAAAACACAAAACATGAATTACATGAAAGGCTACGGAAAGAAAAAGACTGCGCAAAGGAACCCGAGAAATAAGTTCATGGTCGTGCAAGCGAGGTGGAGTTCCATTGTTGACATAAGATTAGGATTGTGCAGGTCGGTTCAAGGGGTGGCGCAGTCGTAGAGTTGCTGCCTTACAGCGCAAGAGACCCAGTTCGATCCTAACTAAGGATGCTGTCTTATTTATTTATTTATACGTTCTCCCCATGACCTCGTGTGTTTTCTCTGGGTGCTCCGGTTTCTTCCCACACTCCAAAGATATGCAAGTTTGTAGGTATATTAGCTTTTGTACGAATTGTAAATTGTCCCTAGTGTGTAGGATAGAGCTAGTGTACCGGGATCGCTAGTAGGCACGGACTCTGTGGGAGGAAGAGCCTGTTTCCATTGCTGCATTTCTAAAAAAAATAAGTCAAATCTAAAAGCCGATAGATGCAGGAAAATAACTGTTCCTGAAGCAGTTGCCAGGCTTCTGTACCTTCTGCCCTGTGGTAGCACCGATGAAAGTGCAAATGGGTTTGCAAGTGCGGTAGCAGAATCACAAAACTAGAGCCAGCAGGAAGGATGGGGGGCTTTTCTCTGTGGGAAAGAGAAGGCTGAGACAATTAGCTGACAGAACTCTTTAAAATCGTGGCTGGGTAACAAAATCAACCGAATGATTTACAAACTGAGACATCAGGGGAAATGAATGCTTCCTCTTCAAGATGCAAAGCTGCTGGCAGGGGGTGGATGGTGAAGATTGTTTGGCTTTGCAAATAATGATAATAAATTGCCGATAAGATAATTATGAGAGTATTACAAGCAGGGATTTACAGCACAGGAGCAGGTCTTGAGGCCATTGTGCTATGTCAGCATTTATGCTCAGCAGGATCATCCTTTCACCCTGCTGTATCAGGTTGTAACTACATGTTGTCCTTTTCCTCCCCCCCCCCCCCCCCCCCCCCCCCAGCTTTTCCTGAGTGGCACCTTTGCTTTTCGCTCCAACCTCCTCTTACGGCCTTCCCTCCCTGGATAGAGAAGTTTCTGGATCATTAATTAGGTTAGTTCCTACCTATTGTACACAAAAGACGAAAGCTGGGACTGTCTTTAAAACAAAGGGCGTATTGCAGATATAAATTGCGTTAGCTTATTGCAGTCATGTTTCTGAGTGAGTTAATAGCTGTCACCAGAGTGTCACGGTGGCGCAGCTGCCGGAGCTGCTGCTTCACAGTGCCAGAACACCCAGGTTCGATCCTGACCTCGGGTGATGCGGTTCGTCCTGCGTCCCAAAGACGTGCAGGTTTGTAGATGAATTGGCTTCTGTAAATTGTTGCTCTGTAAATGGGACAATTTACGGAGGCAAATTAATCTACAGGGAGTGGATGAAAAAGTGGGATAACATGGAACTAGTGTGAACGTGTGATCAATGGTTGGTTTGGTCTCAGTGGGCCAAAGAGCCTGTTTCCAAGCCGCATCTCTAAAACTAAAACTAATAAGGTCAGGACTATTCAGTAGGAAGTTTGTGTAAGCTCGTGCTGGTTTTCAAACAGTCAGCTTAATCAAATGATGCTAATAGTGGAGCAGTACCCAAATTTAATTGCATTTGAGATTTTTAACCTCATTGATTGATGACTTAATCGGCTTTATTCATTCCCAGTAGAACCACATTTTAATGACTGAAGATCATTTAAAAGAACAAATTCATGTCTGAACATTATTTTAAAGAGCAGACATATCTCTCCCACAGCCACGGATAGAATGCTGGACAGCTCTAGGCCATAAGAGCCAGTACGACCCAAAGTACCACATGATCAGCTTGGGCATCCTCACCCTCATCTACAAACAGAAGCGGGAGATGGAGGGCATCGAGAATTGGCAACAGTATCACAATTTGTATGTGGGTTCCTTTGCAATGGGATGAAATCTCTACTGCGGGTGTTGTCTATGTGGAGTTTGTACGCTCTCCCTGTGACCGCATGGGTTTTCTCCGGGGGCTCTGGTTTCCCGGTTTGCACTTGTTGTAGTTCTTGATTGCACGTGATGGTTCCTTCCATTCCACATGTTGCTATTCTCATTGTCCCTCAAGATGAAGTGTTGGTTCAATGGGAATCCAGGATTTGATCCTGAATGTTTCCTTACATTTGGTTGAGTTAGGCTGAGTTTAGTTTATTGTCACAAGTACCGAGGTACAATGAAAAGCTTTTGTTGCATGCTAACCAGTCAGTGCAAAGACAATATATGATTACAATCAAACCAACTGCAGTGTACAGATACATGATAAAGGGAATAATATGAATAACTTTTAGTGCTAGATAAAGTCCAGTATAGTCTGATCAAAGATAGTCCAAGGGTCTCCAATGAGGTAGATAGTCACTCAGAACTGCTCTCTAGTTGTATAATAGCTGGGAAGAAACTGCCCTTGAATCTGGAGGTGTGCGTTTCATACTTCTTTGCCTTTTGCCCAAGGGGAGAAGAGGGAGTGGCTGGGATACGACACATCGTTGATTATGCTGCTGGCCTTGCCGTGGCAGCAAGAGGTGTAAATGGAGCCAATGGAAGGGAGGTTGGTTTGTGTGATGATCTGGGCTGCGTCCACAATTCTCTGCACTTTCTTGCGATCTTGGATGGATCTGTTCCCAAACCATGTTGTGTTGCATCCCGAAAAAATGCTTTCTACGGCGCATCTGCAGATGGGCAGCTGGGAACACACAAGATCAGGAAATATCGGTCGGTTTCAGGCATGCTGGTTGTCCTGTGGAGGGAAAAGAGCGAGTCCCACTATGGAAACCTGAGGTAAAATTACATCGCAATGTAATATTTATGATACGAGAAATTCGGAACGCTTGGAGACTCCTGCTCATCACTGTTTAAACTTCTTGTTACAAAATGCATTAGGTGGTGCGGGGAACAGCTGTGTCTCGTTTATACATCTAATTTACCAAGAGTGCAGTGTTGTCAGTACAGCAGGAAAGTCTTGTATAGAGTGATCAACGTATTTAATTATGATCCTTGCCAGCTTCTCCAAGCCAGTCTGCAGTGAGATAGAAGCAGTTTAACACAGAAGTGACCCCGTGCACTGAAACACAAGTTTCATTAGATATTTAATCTAAATTACTGCCTAATTGCCGGAGATTCCATATACCATATTCTCCCGTGAGTACAATGTTTTTCATTTAGCTCCAGCTACCATCTTCCATTCTGTTTGATTGCAATTTTTGTATATTTAAAAAAAGACACAAAGTGCTGGAGTAATTCTGCGGGTCAGATCAGATTCAGATTCAGATTCAGATTCAATTTTAATTGTCATTGTCAGTGTACAATACAGAGACAACGAAATGCATTTAGCATCTCCCTGGAAGAGCGACATAGCAAATGATTTGAATAAATAATAATAAGTGATAATAAGTGTCCGAGGGGTGGGGGGGTGATTGGCAGTCACCGAGGTACGTTGTTGAGTAGAGTGACAGCCGCCAGGGAAGAAGCTGTTCCTGGACCTGCTGGTTTGGCAACGGAGAGACCTGTAGCGCCTCCCGGATGGTAGGAGGGTAAACAGTCCATGGTTGGGGTGAGAGCAGTCCTTGGCGATGCTGAGCGCCCTCCGCAGACAACGCTTGCTTTGGACAGACTCAATGGAGGGGAGCGAGGAACCGGTGATGCGTTGGGCAATTTTCACCACCCTCTGCAATGCCTTCCGGTCGGAGACAGAGCAGTTGCCATACCATATTGTGATGCAGTTGGTAAGGATGCTCTCGATGGTGCAGCGGTAGAAGTTCACCAGGATCTGAGGAGACAGATGGACCTTCTTCAGTCTCCTCAGGAAGAAGAGACGCTGGTGAGCCTTCTTGATCAGAGTTGAGGTATTGTGGGTCCAAGAGAGGTCATCGGAGATGTTGACTCCCAGGAACCTGAAGCTAGAAACACGTTCCACCTCCGTCCCGTTAATGTGGATGGGGGTGTGCGTGCCGCCCCTGGACTTCCTGAAGTCTACAATGAGCTCCTTGGTCTTCTTGGAGTTAAGGGCCAGGTTGTTGTCAGCGCACCATACTGCTAAGTGCTGGACCTCCTCCCTGTAGGCCGACTCATCGTTGTTGCTGATGAGGCCAATCACCGTTGTATCATCTGCATACTTGATGATGGTGTTAGTACCATGTACAGGTGTGCAGTCATAGGTGAAGAGGGAGTAGAGGAGGGGGCTCAGCACACAGCCCTGTGGAACGCCGGTGTTCAGGGTGAGGGTTGAAGAGGTGTGCTTGTCTAACCTAACAGACTGGGGTCTGTTGGTTAGAAAGTCCAGTATCCAGTTGCCGAGGGAGGGGTCGATGCCCAGGTTACTGAGTTTGGTGATCAGTTTTGATGGTATAATGGTGTTGAATGCTGAGCTGTAATCGATGAACAGCGATGAACAGCAGTCAGGCAGCATCTCTGGAGAGTGTGGATAGGTGATGTTTCGGGTTGGGACCCTTCTTCAGTCTGATTAACTACCTTAAGAGATAATTGTTAGATTGTCTTCCTTCTGAAGTCCTGACCCAAACCATCACCTACCATGTTCTCCGGAGATCCTGCCTGACCCGCAGAGTTACTCCAAAACTTTGTACCTTATTTTGTAAATCAGGATCTGCAGTTCCTTGTTTCCGTGTCTCTATATTTGGTTTAGAGAACTGCATTGGATTGAGTTAAAATAAAATTGTAAATTGTCCCTCGTGTGTAGGATAATGCTAATATACTGGGTGATCGCTCGGTGGGCTGAAGGGCCTGTTTCTACGCTGTATCTTTATTTCTACGCAGTAACTAAAACGAAACTAATGTGGCACAATTCTGATTTCAAGGTTAAATCATGCATTGTGGCAAAGAGAGAGATGTATCTTTTGTCTTCCACGAGTGACCTGACGGTATCTGGGAAAATATCTAGGAAGGAACTGCAGATGCTGGTTTATACCGAAGATAGAAATCAAATGCTGGAGTAACTTAGCGGGTCAGGCAGCATCTCTGGAGATTTCGGGTCGGAACCTTCCTTCAATCTGAAGAAGGGTTCCAAACCGAAGTGTCACCTATCCTTTTTTTCCAGAGATGCTATCTTCGGTCTTTGGGGAAAAAGTAGGTTACGTTATTCACATCCAGAGATAACTCCCCCCCCCCCGATCGACAAAGATGACGAACAATTCATTTCAGTTCTGTTCTGCGTCTGATTTCTAGCCGCACGTCAGAGCTGAGATTTCCCATTTAACAAAGCACGCATGACAACAGGAGCAGTGAAATGCCGTCATTGTTCAATTGAGTAAATCACCCACACAGTACATCTCCTATTCTGCTGCATGCCGCTTTAGTCTTCATTCCACACTCCTTCGAGTGATGCAAAAAAATTCAGCTTAAACTCAGCTGAGAAACATGATTGGAAGAGTTTAATATAAAAATCCATCGACCGGCTTCTTATATAAATCCTGGTGGATGGCAGCTAATTCTTCTCTTATTCTGCGTTCCCAAGGTGCATGTTTGTTCTCCAATTTTTCCAAATACTTACATTTTAATAAGAGCCTCACTGCATCGCTTGCGCTTCGAACAAAACAACATTAACTTTCCGAACTGAATTCAATATTTGCTTTCCTTTCTCGACGATGCAATCTAATTTAATCTGCTTTTTCAATCATTCTACAACTAATCAGGGAAGCTCTTACTATGTCACTGATACACTTAATCAATGATCTCTTAAGGTAGCTAATCAATGATTTCAATTTGTTGGCTCAGCCAAAATTACTTGCTCTTGGTTTTGGAAAGTAAATTAGCTCCCTTCGTTAGGCAGAAAGAAAACTTTTAACACAGACAGGGAAACAGTGAGACTAATTTGACCAATTGAACAATACAGCCCCATATCTGAGGAAGGATGTGCTGGCACTGGAGAGGGTCCAGAGGAGGTTTCCGAGAATGATCCCAGGAATGAGTGGGTTAACATATGATGAGCGTTTGATGGCGCTGGGCCTCCACTCGCTGGAGTTTTGAAGGATGATGAGAGATCTCGTTAAAACTTACCGAATAGTGAAAGGCATGTCTAGAGTGGACGTGAAGAGGCTGTTTCCACTAGCAGGAGGGTCTAGGACCAGAGGTCATAGCCTCAGAATTAAAGGATGTTCCTTTAAGATGGAGAAGAGGATACATTTATTTGGTCAGAGGGTAGTGTATCTGTGGTGTTTATTGCCACGGACGGCAGTGGAGGCCAAGTCTCCACTTAAGGGAGAAGGAAGGAGAAAGGGGTTGAGTGGGGAGGATAGATCAGCTACGATTGAATGGCAGAGTAGACTTGAAGGCTCCTATCATTCATGAGCACCGGAAAAGGACCTTTGGCCCGTAATGTTTGTGCCAAAACTGATGCCAATATAAAATAATCTCATCTGCCTGTACATGATCCATATCCCTCTACTCCTTGCATTTCCATGTGCCTATCCAAAACCTCTTAAATGCCACAATCATATCTGCCTCCATCACCACCCCTGGCAATGTGTTCTAGGCCCTCACCACTCTCTGTGTACAAAAACCTGTCCCACACATCCCCAGTAAACATTCACCCCCTCTCATTATAGCTATGCACTCCAATGTTGGACTTGGAAAAAGGTTCTGTCTACCCTATCTATGCCGCTGATAATTTTATAAATTCTATTAAGTGTCCTCTCAACCTCCGATGTTCCAGAGAAATACGCACATTGTGGACTTCCAGCAACATTTGTGGCCATGGGGCCTTGCTTCAGATATCAGTAGCCTGGGCCATAGGTGCAACTGATCAGCTACTTCATAAGTTTTAGAATAATAGAGGTACATCCATCAGATAATTGAGACCGAGTCTGGTAGCCTTGCCGAGGTAGCGTGAGGTGTAAATGGAGTCAATGGAAGGGGGGTTGGAAGTAGACAAAAAATGCTGGAGAAACTCAGCGGGTGAGGCAGCATCTATGGAGAACAGGAGTAGGTGGCATTTCAAGTCGAGACTCTTCTTCGGGTTGGTTTGTGTGATGGTCTGGGCTATTTTTGCAGTTTCTTACGGTCTTGGGTGGAGCTGTTCATCATTTGAGGAGATATTGAATAGGCAGGGACTGTGCTCTCTGGAGTTTAAAAGAATGAGAGGCGACAACATTGAAATTTACATAATTCTTAAAAGTCTCATAAGGATAGGGCCGAGGAGATATTAGTTCCCCTCATGGCCTAAAATTAGCACGCAGATTCTCAAAATATGGGGTTAGCCACCTTGTGCTGCAATGAGGAGGGATTTCTTCACTCAGAGGGGGTGGTGAATTTTTGGAATTCTTTAACCAGTTGGCTGTGAATGCTCTGCACTGAGGAATTAAAGGATGTGGGATAGGGCGAGAAAATTATGTTGAATGTAGTAACCTTGCAGAATGGTAGAGCAGGCTCGAGGGACTGAATGGCCTCCTTCTGCTCCTATTTAATCTTTTCCTTTGATATGTTCTTATCTCACAAGTGGACATTCTTCACATGTTTGACTTTTTACACTTTAGACTTTAGAGATGCAGTGTGGAAGCAGGCTCTTTGACCCAACGAGTCTGCGCCAACCAGTGATCACCCCTGTACACTAGCACCATCCCACACACTAGGGACAATTTACAATTTTATTTAGGCCAATTAACCTACAAACCTGTACATCTTTGGAGTGTGGGAGGAAACCGGACCACCCGGAGAAAACCAACGCAGTCACAGGGAGAACGTGCAAACATCATACAGACAGCACCTGTAGTCAGGATCGAACCTGGGCCTCTGGTACCCTAGTCTTATGCCCAGAGTAGGGGAATCAAGAACCAGAGGACATTGGTTTAAGTTGATGGGGCAAGATTTAGTAGGAACCCAAGGGGTACCTTTTCACATAAAGGGTGGTGGGTGTGTGGAACGAGCTGCCGGAGGAGGTAGTTGAGGCAGGTACTATCGCAACGTTTAAGAAACAGTTAGACAGCTACATGCTGATTCAAAGAGATATGGACCAAACGCAGGCAGCTGGGACTAGTGCAGATGGGACAAGTTGGCCGGTATAGGCAGGTTGGGCTAAAGGACATATTTCTACACTGCAAGACTATGACTCTTTAATATGTTTCAGGTTGGGACTCTTCTTCATACTTCTATTCAAAAACTGGTACCCAATGGGAACACCATATTCAAATCCCCCATCACCAATATTTCAGGAGCCATCATGGACCAGCAATTTAAATAACCTGCCACATAAGTAACTTCACTACAAGAGGAGGTCACGTGTTTTTCGTCTGGCTCATCTCCCCATACACTTATTCTTGGAACAGAGCACAGAAAATAATAAAGTACAGCATGGGACGGGCCCTACAGCTCACAATATTGTGCCAAACATGATGCCAAACTAGATTAATCTCACTTGCCTGCACGTAATCCATATCGTCAATGCTTCCAATATCTCTATGTTACCATCTGAAAGTAACTGACTTAAGTTGCTTGTCATCATTCACAAAACAGTTTGACACATCATTCCCTTCATCGCCAGCAAACTGCCAAGGCTGGGCTCCTAATCATTGACTGGAATTCAGTAAGGCTTTGTTGTAACTACCTCCCAAAATCTATACCAAATGGAAAGACAAGGACAGTATAGTGCTGCAACCACTCCTTCCATTTAGACACTGCAGATGCTGGTTTAAAAAAAACATACAAAGTGCTGGAGTAATTATGGCGGTAGGGTGGCACAGCGGTAGAGTTGCTGCCTTACAGCGCCGAGGACCCGGGTTCGATCCTTACTACGGGTGCCGTCTGCACGGAGATTGTACATTCTCCCTCAGACCATGTGGGTTTTCTCTGGGTTCCTCCCACATTCCATAGACTTTCAGGTTTGCAAGTCAGTTGGATTCTGTAAATTGTCCCGAGTGAGTAGGATTGAACAAGTGTACAGGTGATCGTTGGTCGGCACAGACTCGGTGGGCTGAAGGACCTGTTTCCACGCAGTGTCTCCAAAACTAAAAAACTAAAAACTAAGTGTAAACTCAGCGTGTCAGGCAGGATCTCTGAAAATGATTCAGAGTGAATGATGTGAATGATGTCAAGCTACTGAAGTCAGTCATCTTTCTGATAGTGGCCTTGGATAGAGTTATTGGACTAATTGAGGGATATGGATCACGTGCAGGCAGATGAGATTCATTTAGCTTGGCATCACGTTTGGATCGGGAGTCTTCAGACTGATTGTAGCAGGGGGAGAGAAAGCTGGCAAAGAGGTCAGGGCAGGACGAGTGATAGGTGGATACAGGTTAGATGGGTGCACAAAGACTAGAGATCACAAGGAGACAAATAAGTGTAAGAAGAAGCGATAAGGAGTGAGATGTGAAGCCAGAGGAAGGAATATATGTGGAAGGGGGTGGAAGCAAGGATAGAGGAGGGTGAAATAGTGAGAACATTTTATGCACATTGGATGAAGCACAGAGAAGAAAGAGGAAAAAGTGGGGAGCGGTGGGAGGGGGTGGGGTGTTGTGATCTTGAATTGAAGAATTCAATGTTCATGCTGCTGGGCTGTAAGCTACACAAGTGGATTCTGAGGTGCTCTTCCCCAGTTTCCATGCAACCTCACTCTAGCAATGGAGGAGGCCAAGGCTTGGAATAATATTACTCATTATTATGGATAATAATATAGCTATATAATGCATGTGTATAACGGATAGGATAAGTTCAGGTTTAGAGGGATCTGGGCTGAAAGCGGGCAAGTGGGACTAGTGCAGATGGGGCATCTTGGTTGGCACGGGCAAGTTGTGCCAAAGGGCCTGTGCCATGCTGCTGGCTCTATGACACTATGTAGAGATCTATTATCGCTGGGTCAAAATCCTGCAGTTTGCCACCCTACAGCACAGTGGGTACTTCACTGCAAAAATCAGAGCACTTAATAAGAGTGATTACATAGAAAATAGGTGCAGAAGTAGGCCATTCGGCCTTTCGATCCAGCACCGCCATTCAATATGATCGTGGCTGATCGTCGAAAATCTGTGCCCCGTTCAGGCTTCTTCTCCATATCCCTTGATTACCTTAGCCCTCAGAGCTAAATCATTGCCTTCTCAGCGGCACTTAGGGATGGACAAGAAATGTTGGCAATGCACAAACAATGAATGAATATTATAAGGTCAAACGTTGAACACCTGGTTCAGTTTGTAACATTTTTTCTTTCCTGTACAAATTTAGCAAAACTCAAGCTGGACTCCACGTGTCCCAGCACATCAATATAGATCAGATATCACAGCTGGAACAGGCCTGGCAATAGTCTTTACAGTGTTAGAAATATGCAATTACTCATTTCAAACAGGAGAAGAAATGGTGGCACAGTTATCTCTCTGTTCCATCACAAAATTGGAGGGCATCCAATAATAATTAGCTGCTTAATGCATTGACATTAATTTCCGTTAACCAGCTCACATAGACATTCATTGCTACTAGTCCGACCTGTAAGGGTATCATTTGCTTTGATTTCAATTTCAGGTAACTAAGATCTTTGTTCTCTCAGTAAGTAGTAAGTAGCAGTGGATGTCAGATTAGGGAGAACATATTTTCCGAATGAAATGTAATATGTAGTACATTCCTTCTAATTCCTCTTTCACTGTAGGACGGCACTGTGGTGCAGCGGTAGAATTGCTGCCTTACAGCACCAGAGGCCCAGGTTCGATCCTGACTACAGGTGCTGTCTGTATGATGTTTGCACGTTCTCCCTGTGACTGCGTTGGTTTTCTCCTTTTGGCCCATTATGAGTCCACGTTGACCAGCAATCACCCATCAGCACTAGTTTTATCTTACATACTAGGGACAATTTACAGAAGCCAATTAATCTACAAACCTGCACGTCTTTGGAATGTTGGAGGAAACCGAAGAAAACCCACGCATCATATGGAGAACAGACAAACTCCATAGAGGCAGCACCTGAGGTCAGGGGCGAAAATGGGTCAATGAAGTGGTCATGTGCCAGACCACCAACTCAAGGCAGTCCTGAAGTAGGCCCTAATGTGTAGGTGAGTGGTAGAATCTGGGAGGAGATGATGAGAATATGGGGGGAATGAAAACAGGATGAATGTAAAACCACTGTAAATGGACAGTTGATGGTCGCTGCCGACTTGGTGGGTCAAAGGGCCTGTTTCCTCGCTGTATCTCTCTATGACACCCCCATGAGTAAGATTGGCCTTGGACCAGGTAAAGATGGCTGCCCGAGAGGAGCTCTTGCAGCTCCAATGGTTGGCTTCTCATTACTTAATCAGTCTTTTTTCCCTTTGCGCAATCCAATTATACCTGTGAACTGGTATGGAGAATGTGAGTAGCAATAACAATGCAAACTAATTAACCAATTTCGAAAGATATTCATCAAACAGACCACTATCCATGGTGCACACCCCTGGAGATGGATTATGCCATCAAGCTTTGTACATCAGGATATTTGGGGATAGCAAATTGATGGCAGCAGATACAATGTAATCCGTAAACAGCGTATCCAATGGAATAAACATAGATTTTAAATAACCACCTCCATTCTTAGTCTAGATTGATTGAATATGGAAGTGATTTTGGAAAGAGAACTATTGCTTTTGAAGTATCACTTCCGTGCCAAAATTGTTTTTGGTTGGCATGCTGAATGTGCTCCGAAATTGAAATGTTCAGCACTCAACCAAGCCCTTCCTTCTGTATTGATGTATTTCATTATTTTCTACTTAATCAGTGCATTGTCAGTAATCATAGTGCTCCTCACTTGTTTTGCTTTTTCCTGCCTCAGCAATAATTTCCCCCAAATCAGTTATTACTTTTTTCTGCTTTGCATAAGTACTCAAGAAAAACAATTTCAACCATCATCAATCACTCCTTTTTTCAAGGGCAAAGTTATATTTTCTACAAATCAATACAGCATGGGATGCCACAGTGCTATTACTTTTGAAACAATATAATTTACTGAAGTGGTATTGAAATCTCCTCAAAGACTGCAGGGAATAAGAGAAAAGAGCTTTACTGCTGGAACTTCAGGAGATACACATCGGGGTAATTGCTGGAAAATTTTGCATCGCGGCCTGGTTCGGCAACTTGAATGCTCAGGTGCGAAGAAGACTGCAAAAAATGGCCAACACTGTCCAGTCCATCACAGGTACTGACTTCCCCACCATCAAATGGATTTACAGGAGTCGCTGCCTCAAAATGGCAGCCTGTATCATCAGAAAGGAGGCATAGAAAAATAGAAACATAGAAACATAGAAAATAGGTGCAGGAGTAGGCCATCTGGCCCTTCGAGCCTGCACCGCCATTCAATATGATCATGGCTGATCATCCAACTCAGTATCCCGTACCTGCCTTCTCTCCATACTCCCTGATCCCTTTAGCCACAAGGGCCACATCTAACTCCCTCTTAAATATAGCCAATGAACTGGCCTCAACTACCTTCTGTGGCAGAGAGTTCCAGAGATTCATCACTCTGTGTGAAAAAAGTTTTTCTCATCTCGGTCCTAAAGGATTTCCCCTCTATCCTTAAGCTGTGACCCCTTGTCCTGGACTTCCCCAACATCGGGAACATTCTTCCTGCATCTAGCCTGTCCAACCCCTTAAGAATTTTGTAAGTTTCTATAAGATCTCCTAAATTCTAGCGAGTACAAGCCGAGTCTATCCAGTCTTTCTTCATATGAAAGTCATATGAAAGTCCTGACATCCCAGGAATCAGTCTGGTGAACCTTCTCTGTACTCCCTCTATGGCAAGAATGTCTTTCCTCAGATTTGGAGACCAAAACTGTACGCAATACTCCAGGTGTGGTCTCACCAAGACCCTGTACAACTGCAGTAGAACCTCCCTGCTCCTATACTCAAAGTCATAGCAAAGGCATAGGAGCATGAAAACTGTAATGTCCAATTTCTGGAACAGCTTCTTCCCTACAGCCATGTCTATAAAACACTACAACCTCCAAATAAGCTTTGAACTACATAGACTTGGAGGCATTAGTTTAGACTTTTTGCACTATTACGGGTTGTTCCTGTGTTCTTTAAATGCACTGAACCTTTTTTTTTCATTTATTAGATTGTTTACAGCGTACTATGTTTACATATTCTGTGGTGCTGCTGCAAGTAAGCATTTCATTGTTCTGTCTGGGACATAAGGCAATAAAACATTCTGGACTCTTGAGATAATCATACGGCACTTCCCATAGCTGTGCTGGATCCCAAAATGCTGATTAGCTGTCAAAGTATCTTTTTGAATATAATCTCCTTTGTTAATAGCGGCAAAGTGCCCCAGTGGTTGATGCAGCTGCCTCACAGCTGCAGGGATCTAAGTCTGACCGTGATCTGTGCTGATGTCTCTGTAGACCTTGCACCTTCTCTGTATGACACCACACACACTGGTTTACATCCATATCCCAAAAGCAGGAAAATAAGAAGGCGGGGGTGGGGGCGGATGAATGGCCTCCTTCCGTGGTGTAATAAGTTAGAAAATAATCAACTGGAGACTGGTGTCTAAGTTGGAAGAGCTGTCCCACAGACTCGGTAACCAAAGATCTGATATGGAAATCTTACTGAATGCATCACACTCCTTAATCTCAGCCCCTCGGTATATCTTATTCCACAGGCAATGTGGCATTGTGCCACAGCAATGAGCTTCAGGGATCCACATTTGATCCTCACCTTGGGTGGAGTTGGTGTGCCCAACTCTGTATATTTGCCTGGTACTTTGTTGAATTGGTTTGTTGTACATTAACCCGTAGTGGAGGTGAAGTGACCAGAGAAAGGAAAGTTGATGGGTTTATGCAAGAGAATAAACATCGAAAATGGTGCAAGGGTAGTCATTTCGGCTCTTTGAGCCAGCACCGACATTCAATATGATCATGAGTGTTCTTCCAGAATCAGTACCCGGTTCCTGCTTTCTCCCCTTATCCCTTGGGTTGCAGGGAAGTAAGAAGATTGGGACGACAGATGGCACAATGGGCTAAGTGTTCGGCTGGCAACCGGAAGGTAGCCGGTTCGAATCCCGCTTGGAGTGCATACTGTCGTTGTGTCCTTGGGCAAAACACTTCACCCACCTTTGCCTGTGTGTGAATGTGTATGAGTGATTGGTGGTGGTCGGAGGGGCCGTAGACGCAGATTGGCAGCCACGCTTCCGTCAGTCTGCCCCAGGGCAGCTGTGGCTACAGAAGTAGCTTACCACCACCAAGTGTGACTGAGGAGTGAATGAATAATGCGATGTAAAGCGCCTTGAGTATTAGAAAGACGCTATATAAATCCCATCCATTATTATTATTATTAAGATGGGGAATATGACAGGTATGCTTGATGTTGGTAAATGGCATTGGTCTGATTGGCCTCCTGTACAAACTAATGTTTTAGCATGGGAACAGCCCATGTCGCTCGACCAGTGATCACCCCGTACACGAGCACTATCCTACGCAGCAGGGTTGATTTACAATTTTACTGAAGTAAAATTAACCTACAAAGCGTGGGAGGAAACCAGAGCACCCGGAGAACACCCACATGGTCATGGTGACTTTCCACCGGGTGGCACCAGCAATGGCTGCCTCGCCAACAGTCTGTCTGTCCCTTCCTTCTCTGGTGTTTTATAGTATGTGTTAAATGTATGTTTCAGTGTTCTTTAGCTTGTTTTATGTGGGGCGTGGATGGGGGGAGGGAGAGTCGGGTTGGGGGAAACAGCCTAACATTGAGGAGTTGGCGGCCTCTGCTGGAGACTGAAACCGCGGACTTACCATCATGGAGCGGGCGATCCCTTTGCCAGGGATTGACCTTGGAGTTCCAACCACAGGAGGCTGTGGACTTAACATCGAGGAGTTTGCGGTCTCTGGTTAGAGACTGACTTCAGGAGTTCCAAGCCTCAGTATCTTTGACAGCCCCGACGCGGGAGCTTTGATCGCCCTGACGGATGGTGTAGTGCTTCTGTTAACAGTTGGGCTGGCGGGCCTGTTCCACGCTGTATGACTCCATGACCGCATGACCAAGTACAGTACCGCGGGAGAAAATGAGGGAAGAAGATTAGACTTTTTTGTGGTGGAGGTTTATGTTATGTTAACTTTTATGTAGTTGTGTGTTTTTTTTTAGTATGGTTGTATGGTAATACAAATAGCACTGTACCTTAATTGGTACACGTGACACCTTTGAAACCTTTGAGAATGTACAAACTCCATACAGATGGCACCCGTAGTCAGGATTGAACCCGGGTCTCTAGTGCTGTAAGGCAGCAATTCCACCACAATGTCACTGTGCTGCCCTACACCACTGTGGTGTCAATTTGCACATCTCCAATGGCCTCTCTCACGAACCCAAATATGGGTTTTGCCCCATCACTCAGCTCCAGACCTCATCACTGCCTTGTTTTAAACTTGGACGGAAGAGCAGGATTTCAGAGGCCATGTGGGAGTAGTTACTTTTAGCATTAAGGCAGCATTCGAACAACCGTGGCGTGAGGAAGACTTGATAAAACTAAAGTTCATGGGCACAAGGGGAAAATACTGGAGCATTTGGACAGCCTGTTGTTTCCAATTGTTGGAGGTCAAATATCCCAACCACTTACATCACTGCTCTAGCTCCTCGAGCCACTATCTTGTGCCAAACCATTTTCAGCTCCTACATGAATGAGCTTCTTCCCGTCAGAAGGTCAAGAATGCAGAGTAGATTTACGAGGATATTGCCAGGACTGGAGAACCTAAGCTACAGGGAAAGATTGGGCAGGCTAGGACTTTATTTATTTGAGTGCAGGAGGATGAGGGGTGGTCTTATAGAGATGCTTAAGATCACGAGGGGAATAGATAGGGTAGTTGCACAATCGTTTATTGAGAATCACAAACCAGAGGACATGGGTTTAAGGTGAGAGGGGAGAGATTTAATAGGATCCCGAGAGGCAACTCTGGCACACAATGGGTGGTGGGTATATGGAACAAGCTGCCAGAAATGGTAGATGAGGCAGGTACTATAACAACATTTAAAAGACATTTGCACAGTTACGTGGATAGGAACGGTTTAGAGGGATATGGGCCAAATATAGGAGGGTGGGACTAGTGTTGATGGGGCATCTTGGTCAGCAGCATGGGCAAGCAGGGCCGAAGGGCCTACTTCTCAGCTGTATCACTATATAACTCTATGACTATGAAGAGTAGGGATGCTTGTCATTAATCACACCATTCCTCAACCAATAAAGCAGCCCATGTTTGCGTGCAGCAAGACCTGGAGAAAACACAAGCATGGGCTTGAATATGGCAAGAAATATTAATTCACAAAAGTGCCAGACATTGACCACATTTAACGAGAGAGCCTAATACCCTACCTTTGATATTTAATAGAAACTAGACTAAGTGGGACCCGTTGGGTCCCAGCAACACACGGGAGGGATGGTCACCAATGCAATATTCCACCTCTCCACCAATTGCAATATTGCACGCCAGTGGTGGGGGGGGGGGCTGTCTGTTGCGCTAGTATGGGTGTTGCGGGCCGAAGGTACTGGTTTCCAGAGGGCTAGTATAGACATTGTGGGCCGAATGGATTCTAGGGCTGGCAGCCAACTGTTGCAATGATTTTAAAAGCCAAGGCGAGGCAAACAATTGGGCTGCAGCCACACCTGACAACCAAAATTCATTTTGTGAACACAAACTTTTTTAAAAAGGTGAGGCAAACAATTGGGCTGCAGCCACTTTACAGCTGCATCGAGGGGACTCACCGTGGAGTAGACGTGCATTCAGTGTGATTCGCAGCTTAGAGAGCCGTGACCCTCTCGCTTCCTGGGTCTGGCAGAGTCTGAGTGAGGGACTACACTTCAGGGTTTTATAGTCCCTCCCCCCTGCCGCCAACGGGGGCAGCAGAGAGAATGGCGAATTTATAAAAAACATTAATATCTCTCTGATTTTTCATCGATGGGAAAAATCCTCCGGTCCAGGATGGCGGAGAGGGGCTCTGAGCGAGGTGGCCAAACATGACGGCCATAGGTGGCGGCGTTCTCTCAGAAATCGCAGCACAGTGGGCCAAAAGCGGTCAAGATCAGACTTTTAGTAATATAGATTACTTTCATGGAGTCCACCATCATCAATGTCCTCGGGAGGTGGAGGTCACCATTGATTGGAAACTCAACCAGACCAGCCACATAACAACTGTTAGAGGCTGGATATCTGCAATGAGCGAGCCACCTCTAACATCCCAAAACCTTTCCACTACTATTGGGTACAAATCACGAGTTTAATGGAACGCTTTCACTTATCAGGGTGATGGTAGCTCCAATAACACGCAAGAAGATCGATATCTTCCCACCCAACTTGCCACATTAAACATTCATTCCTTCCACCTCTGCCACAATGTGGCTGCAGTCTTTACCATTTACAAAATGGACAGCCGAGGTTTACCCAGACCGCTCTGACAGTATCCAAACTGCTCTGACAGAGGCAGCACAGTGGCGTGGCGGTGGAGTTGCTGCCTTGCAGCACCAGAGGCCCGTATTCGATCCTGACTACGAGTGCTGTTGGTATGGAGTTTGGAAAATCACCCTGTGACCGTGTGTTTTCTCCGGTTTCCTCCCACATCCCAAAGATGTGCAGGTTTGTTGTAGGTTAATTGGCTTCAGTAAATTGTCCCTCCTAGTGTGTAGGATAGAACTAGTGTACAGGTGATCGTTGGTCGGCACGGACTCGGACGAAGGCCCTGTTTCTACACTGTATCTCTAAATTAAACTAAACTAAACTAAGCTAAACTAAATTACCTTCCAAACCAATGACCTCCACCACCAAGAAAAATATGAGCCTCAGGGAACACCATAAATGAAAATCACGTGGCAACATATCACTGTTAACCTGTTACTTTGTTCTACTTTGTTTGGGTCTAAGTCATGGAACCTCTTCCCGACAGTACTATGGAGGTACCTTCAACAGAAGCACAGCTAAACACCACTCACCACCACCTTCTGGGGACCAATTTGGGATGGGCAATAAAGGCAGACCTTCCCAGCAATATCCAGATCTAAAAAAACGGAATGAATTTAAAAAATATGCCATCTAATTTGTATACAGCAAGCTGCAATAATATCAGTACGTTTGGTTTAGTTTAATTTAGTTTATTATTATCACATTTATCAAAGTTTTTCTCCAATTTCAAGTAACCCTTGCATTCCCTCTCTCTCTGTCCCCTCCCCCACCATTGTCGTCCTGCTGTTATCTCTTTGTTATCACCTCCCCCACAGCCAACAATGGACCATTGTGAGCTCCTTGGTCATCGGTGCCGCCTATGATTTGTTCTATACCTTTCCAAACCTCTAGTTTATGTCTGCCCCATCTCTCAGTCGACCTGAAACGTCACCTATTCCTTTCCCCAGAGTTGCTGCCTGACCCGCTGAGTTTCTCCAGAATTTTGTGTCTTTCTATAGTGAAAAGCTTTTTTTTTGTTGCGTGCTATCCAATTAGCGGAAATTAACTTTTTCTCACAGAGAGTTGTGAATCTGTGGAATTCTCTGCCTCAGAGGGCGGTGGAGGCCGGTTCTCTGGATACTGTCAAGAGAGAACTTGATAGGGCTCTTAAAGATGGCGGAGTCAGGGGATATGGGGAGAAGGCAGGAACGGAGTACTGATTGGGAATGATCAGCCATAATCACATTGAATGGCGGTGCTGGCTCGAAGGGCCGATTGGCCTACTCCTGCACCTATTGTCTATTGTCTATTGTTTTATTGTCTAAGACTATACATGATTCCAATCAAGCCATCCATAATGTATAAGTACAGGATAAAGGAAGTAACATTTAGTGCAAGATGAAATTCCACAACGTTAGTTGGGATAAATACCGGCCGGAGGACTCTGAAGTGGATGAGTGGGGTTACTTCTGAGCTTTTATGAATGGTGGCACATCGATATTACAGTCTCCCCTTATGTTCAGTGGCTACCAACGACACAGTCAGCATTGCTTGTTTTAATGTGTCACATAAGATGAATTACTGCAATGCCAGGCATGGCAGAACAGATAGAGAAAGTTAATAATGCTCATGTAAGCACTGGGTAACTGTAACAGAAATGGATGAGCTTGCGGGAGATGCTGGGGCATGGTGATAAAGGGAAATAAATAATTAGGTGAAGAGTGAGTAAAGGGATTTGTGGATTGTTTTAGCAGGAAGAATTGAGGAGAGAAGGTGAATGTGAGAGGGTGTCAGAGGGGTAAGAATGGGAGGGGATTAGGAATGAGGGACTGGGGGCCGTTGGGGTAAGAATGCAAGGTAATCAGGTGTGAGGAAGTTTAAGTTATCGGGTAGGAGTGACGGGGAATCGGGAATGAGGGAGCGGGAGATGGAAAGAGTAAAAGAAAGGGGAATGATGGTGCGTAAGTCAGTGAGAAGGAATGGCGGGGAAGAGGAATGAAGTAGTATAAATCAAAAGGGAATGTGAACGATGGGCAATTGGGGTGTGTGATTTAGTTTAGTGTAGTTTAGAGACACAGCGCGGGAACAGGCCCTTCAGCCCACCGCGATCAGTGATCACGACATACACTAGCACTATCCTACACACTAGGGACAATTTACAATTTGCAGAAGCCAATTAACCTACAAGCCATTATATCTTTGGAGTGTGGAAGGAAATCGGAGCACCCACATGGTCATGAGGAGAATGTCCAAACTCTGTACAGACGCACCCATCATCAGGATTTAACCCGAGTCTCTGGTGTTGTAAGGCAGTAGCTCTAGTGCTGCGCCACTGTGCTGCCCTGTGCCACCCTGTGCTGAGGAACTGGTGAAAAGTGAATAGGTAAATAGGATTTAGTAGGAAATAAGTAATGAGGGTATGTGAGTGCCAAAGGCTTGATCAAGAGGAACAGATTCTCAAATCAATATCTTGTTTGAATGTAGCAATAGACTGAAAATCTCGAGCGATTCGGCTATCCATGAACCATGTGAATATCAGCACAGTGGCACGGCGGTAGACCTGCTGCCTGTGCGGAGTTTGTATGTTCTCCCTATGACTGCGTGGGTTTTCTCCGCTTTCTCCCACGTTCCAAAGACGTGCAGGTTTACAGGTATGTTGGCTTTTGTAAATTTCCACTAGTGTGTGGGATGCAAAAGTGGAATAACATAGGACTTGTGCACAGGTGACCGATGGTCGACCTGAACTCGGTGGGCCGAAGGGTCTGTTTCCACACTGCATCTTAAAAACTAAAATCTAAAAACCTCCAAATCAAAGTCCCCTTTCCGGGCCTTTTTAGATTAGATAGATTAGATAGCCTTTATTGTCATTCAGACCGAAGTCTGAACGAAATTGAAGCAGTCATACATACAATACAATACAATAAAAAAACAACAATAAACACATATTAACATCCACCACAGTGAGTCCACCCAGCATCTCCTCACTGTGATGGAGGCAAAAGTCTTAGGTCTCCAGTCTCTTCCCTCCTCTTCTCCCTCTGCGCTGAGGCGATACTTCATCCAACACCTGCTTTTAAGAAAAATACTATGTGATTGCTATACGTTAATACATTTCTAATAGAATAGAATCATGTTAATAATCGACATGGATGGGATACATTGGGCACTGTGCCTTGTGGAACGCAGAATTGAAAGGTCAACGATAAATGTTAGAAATGAAGACTATAAACAGGATATGCAAGTCGAGAAAGAGAGAAAGTGACGGCTTATGAAGTAAAGACTGAATTGAATTCAAATGCAAATGATGTACTCACTTTAAGCAAAGTAATAAAACACTGGAGACAATAATAATCCAGTGGAGTGAGTCACGGTGCGATGAATATACCAAGATAATTACAGGGATGGAATATATTAATAACAATGGAAAATATAAACATATAATGCAGTATAGCAGAGAGTGTTGCCATGCATGTGAATGAATCAGTTGGAAAGTTTTGTGCCCACGTTTGTAGTTGGCATTTTTAGGATCCTCTGGGTAAATAGAAACTGGAGATTCTGAAGAAAATCCACAGGTTGAAATGAGTTTGGGAAGAAATGGCAGATGGAGATTAATAAGGGCAGCACTGTGGCGCAACGGTAGAGTTGCTGCCTTACCAAGCCAAAGGCCCAGTTTCGATTCTGACGATGGGTGCTGTCAGTACAGAATTTGCACATTCCGTGGGTTTTCTTCGGGTTTCCTACCACGCTCTAAAGATGTACAGGTTTGTGGGTTAATTGGGTCAATTGTGTAGGATAGTGCTAGTGTATGGGGTCACTGGTCGGTGCTGGGCTGAAGGGCCTGTTTCCATGCTGAAAACAGGCCCTTCCTTTGGATCAAGTCAAGGAAGATTTTTCTAAATAGCCAACTAATAGCAATCCATTGCCAACAGATGGCCATTAGATGGCAATTGAGAAGGGGAAATGTTCTCCTTATCCATTGCGATTAGGTAGATGGATAGGAAAGGTTTAGAGGGATATGGGTGAAAAGCAAGCAGGTGGGACTAGTGTAGATGGGGCATCTTGATCGGCATGGGCAAGTTGGGCCGAAGGGTCTGTTTCCGTGCTGTATGACTCTATAACCTGGTTAGGACATATCAAGCAGGACATATCAACCTTAGATGAGATAGATGCATTCCAAACTCCTCATAATATTGATTGGACTCAAATGATCAGCTTATAAAGGGATGTTTAAGAAAGAACTGCAGTTGCTAGGACAATTGAAGGTAGACAAAAATGCTGGAGAAACTCAGCGGGTGAGGCAGCATCTATGGAGAGAAGGTAAAGGGAAGTTCATTGAATTGCTTTGGGACCCCTTGAGTTTAAATGTTTTAGGGGCAATGTGATGAGATTCCTAAGGTATATGGCAGAGACTTAATGAGACCAGATAGCCTCCTTCTGTTTAATGTCAATTCTACAATAGATGGAAATGCAAAGTTTCCAGTGCTGCTGTGGCAGAGGCACAACAGGCCATTATTTTACAATTAGTCAATTGCCAGGAGGAACAGGAATGGTGACAATAGACATCCCTGCTTGACGTCCGTCCTGACACTAAAGCTCTGAGAGAGCTGGCCTGCATCAATAACTTTGCATGAGGTTCCATCATATGAGTTCTTGATTAAGTTTATGATCTTGGTGGGATTTCCATAGTGGTCCATTAGGCGCCATAATGTTGTCCTATCTAAGCTGTCAAACGATCTCTCAAAGTCGATGAAGTTGATGTACAGGGACATGTTCCATTCAATAGACTGCTCAATAATGATGTGTAATGTTGCTGTGTGGTTTGTGCATGAGCGATCCTTCCTGAATCCTGCTTGCTGGTCCCGTAGCCTCTTGTCCACAGCTTCCTGAAGACGGTTGAGGATGACCCGGTTGAGAATTTTACTGGGTACAGGAAGTAGGGTGGTCCCTCGGTAGTTGTCACATTTTCTTAGGTCACCTTTTTTTTGGCAGTTTCACGATGTATCCCTCTGCCCATTCTTTTCCTCTTCCCAAATTCTCCCCAAAAAGCCATAGAGCATGCCTGTTGACATCTACTTTCAGGGCTTCAGGTGGAATATTGTCATGGCCAGCAGCTTGATTTCAGCCTTTACTTCTGATTTTGTTGGTCTGTCACACTGCATTTGTAGTGTTATCTTGGCTTTGGGAATGTGTGTCTGCACAGCCGGTGGTGGCCTGTTTAGGACTTCTTCGAAATGTTCTACCCATCTGTCGAGCTGTACTTCCTGGGTTGAAAGCAGTTGACCGTTCTTGTTTGTAATTGGTTTATTATTATGCAAATATGTCCCGGACAATTTCCTTGTGATGGTGTATAACTCCCTCATGTTCCTTTGAGTCGCCATCATTCCTGCCTCTTTGGCTAGCTAGCCTCTCCACCTGTGTTCTCTTGTCCCTCCTGGTGTTCTTTCGCACTTCTTTGTGGCATCAGTTGTACTCCTTTTGGGCCAAAGCCTTTTCAGCTCTATTCTTGAGTTGTTCACTTTCTCCTTTAACTTTCTCCTCTTTTGGATTGTGTTGAGGGTTTCTGGTGCTATCCACTCTTTGTGCTTTTGGGTCATAGAAACATAGAAAATAGGTGCAGGAGTAGGCCATTCGGCCATTCAATATGATCATGGCTGATCATCCAACTCAGTATCCCATACCTGCCTTCTCTCCATACCCCCTGATCCCTTTACCCACAAGGGCCACATCTAACTCCCTCTTACATATAGTCAATAATAATAATAATAATGGATGGGATTTATATAGCGCCTTTCTAATACTCAAGGCGCTTTACATCGCATTATTCATTCACTCCTCAGTCACACTCGGTGGTGGTAAGCTACTTATGTAGCCACAGCTGCCCTGGGGCAGACTGACGGAAGCGTGGCTGCCATTCTGCGCCTACGGCCCCTCCGACCACCACCAATCACTCACACACATTCACACACAAGAACTGGCCTCAACTACTTTCTGTGGCAGAGAATTCCACAGATTCACCACTCTCTGTGTAAAAAATGATTTTCTCATCTCGGTCCTAAAAGGCTTCCCTCTTATCCTTAAACTGTGACCCCTTGTTCTGGACTTCCCCAACATCGGGAATAATCTTCCTGCATCTAGCCTGTCCAACCCCTTAAGAATTTTGTAAGTTTCTATAAGATCCCCCCTCAATCTTCTAAATTCTAGCGTGTACAAGCCGAGTCTATCCAGTCTTTCTTCATATGAAAGTCCTGCCATCCCAGGAATCAGTCTGGTGAACCTTCTCTGTACTCCCTCTATGGCAAGAATGTCTTTCTCCCTTGGTCCTCCTCATAGCTTGAGCTCCAAGCAGCTTTTAGGTGTTCCCACTCATTTATTGTCCATCCTTCCTTTCTCCTCCGCTGTAGCTCTGTGTTTTCCCTCGAGAGGGTATCCTTGAACTTCTTCACCACTTGAGTACTACTGGGGTATTCAATGTTGTATTTAGCTCTTTGGCTTTTGGCCTGGTGGTGTCTCTTCAACCTCAGCTTGTATTTCCCTATCAGGAGGTGGTGGTCTGAAGCTACGTCTGCTCCTCTTCTTGTTCTGACATCTTCCATGGACCTTCTGAACTTTACACAGATACAAATGTGGTCAATTTGATTTTCTGTGACATGATCTGATGACATTTTATGTATATATCCTGATGTTTTGTAGATTGTTTTATGAGGGAACAATCACTAGGTTATTGTTAACACAGGTCTCAGCAAACATCTCGCCATTTTCATTCATTTTCCCCACTCCATGCTTTCCCATTACTGCCTCATACCCCTCGTTTTGGCCTCCAACCTTAGCGTTGAAGTCACCCATGAAGGATAATGAAGTCTCTGCCTCCAATACTACCAAGTAGGTGGTTCAAGCTGTCATAGAACCTGCCTTACTGATATATCATTTTTCTATTCTTGTATTCAAGTTCCTTGGCTATAACAATCATCAAGAAATATGGATAGATGGATTTATCACAGATCAGTCACAATCTTATAGGATTGAAAACAAGCTTATGGACTGAATGGTCTGAAGAAAGATCATGACCTAAAACATCACCTATTCCTTTTCTCCAGAGATGCTGACTCGCTTACTATGTCCATCTTCGGTTTAAACCAAAATCTGCAGTTCCTTACAACACAATAGTTGAATTTAGTTTAGTTTAGAGATACAGCATGCAAACAGGCCCTTTGGTGCACCGAGTCCACGCTGACCAGCGATCCACGTGCGTTAACACTCTGCGACTAACACTGGGGACAATTTACAATTTTACCGAAGCCAATTAACCTAAAAATCTTTGTAGTGTGGGAGGAAACCGGAGCACCCAGAGAAAACCCACACAGGTTATGGGGAACATGTACAAACTCCGTACAGACAGCACCCGTAATCAGGATTGAACCTGGGTCTCTGGCGCTGTAAGGCAGTAACTCTAACGCTGTGCCACTGTATCGCCCTAGAGCTTCTTCCCAATAACTATCAGGCTCTTGAACACAACACCACAATAACCTCATCTGTGAACTATGCACAGTTTTTGCTTGCACTAAGGACTTTGGGCTTTTTTGCACTGGTATTGGGGTTATTAATTTATTGAACATTTGTTTATTATATATTATCTATGTGTAGATACAGTGTTTAGAGGCCTGTGTGCTGCTGCAAGTAAGAATTTCACTGTTCCGTTGTCGGTATATATGATAATTTTACTTCGGAGTCACGTGAGTGACTACGTGAAGAGCTCGCCAGCCCGCATGCGCATCCGCGGGGTATCTACAGACCGCGGGGATCCCAGCAATGGACCGTGGGAGAGCGGGTAGCCAGTGGCCTTCGGGTTCGCTGCCCGAGTCGCTGACAGCGCGGTCAGCCTCAAAAAATGTGGGCAACCTCTCGGAGTCGGAGAGGCCTGGGCTGGACGAGCCCGGCCAGGAAGGTTCCCCTCCAACATACAGGGTACGTCCTCGGACGTTTAACCCTTCCTGATATCGTCCACGAATCAGGGCCGTATCAGCGCAGGTCCACGGGGGCCAACGGCAGCGCCTGTGCTCTGGGCTGCTCACAGATCTCCTCTCTGTGGAGGGAAGTGTGCAGGGTTAGTGTTTAACAGACTCCAACCCCGGCAGTATGTTCATTGCACATACTGTATTCATGAGTAAGGGGCCAGAGTTCCCCTCACGTTGCTAGCGGCAATAAACATACCTACGCCTTCTATGGCAGTATGCAGTTCTTTGAAGCTGGTAGCAGCTTAAAAGCTGGTTCTCTGGGCAGGGGTCTTCAGGCCTCCCCGCGGTCTGTAGATACCTCGCGGATGAGAAGTTCTTTGTTTTGTATATGTGTCAGTAAAATCATATTATACATTATCATAATTACACATTACAGGAGTGCAACGATTGGAGGGTAAGAATAACAGGTTACACTGAGGCAGTACACCAAGAGTCGCCACATGTCCGACGCATTCTTGTACTCTTCAAGGTTCAAGGTTCTTAAACATGTTGCTTCATCTTGACAGGAAAGGCCTGTTGTCCTGGCTGTGGCATTGGGTCAGTGTTGCAGAGGCTGGCCAGGCCTAGCGATGATTTTGCCATCCTCCGCTACTCTGCCGCTCCATGCAGCTGCAGGCTGAGACTGGTCCGCATACCTGGCCTCTACTGCGATTTACTGCACAGTAAAAGGATTATTAAGTGCTTGCCTCTGAGTGGTCTTGGGCTGATCAACGTGGTGCAGTGGCAGAGTTGCTGTCTGATGCACAGGTTTGTAGGTTAATTGGCTTTGGTAAAATTGGAAATTGTCCGTAGTGTGTAGGATAGTGCTAGTGTATGGGGTAATTAAAGGTCAGCACAGATTTGGTGGGCCAAAGGGGCTTCCGCACTGTATCTCTAAGTCTAAAGGAAGCTATTTCCCCCCAAAAAAGTGGGATAGAATGCACTGCCTAATATTCGCAATCATAAGTTCATGTGATAGGAGCAGAATTAAGCCATTCAGCCCATCAAGTCTACTCCGCCATTCAATCATGGCTGATCTATCTTCCTCTTAACCCGTTTCTCCTGCCTTTTCCCCATCACTCCTAACACCCGTACTAATCAAGAATCTATCTATCGCTGCCTTAAAAATATCCATTGACTTGGCCTCCACGACCTTCTGTGACAATGAATTCCACAATGTGCTATTAATTATGTCATTTTCTGCAGTGCCTTCTCTGAGCTTTCTTTATGACCATGGGAGACATAATGGAGAACACTGGTCAAATTCAGCTGCACAAATTCACTGACAATTGAGCAAGGAAACTGTGTCCTCCTGCTGGTCGAACCAGGCACACGGCCTTTGGACATGGGCATTCAACCAATGCACAAAATCAGATCAGTTAGTGGAATTATCACCACTTGGGAATTTGCAATGTTCTTTATCATTTCTTGCAGTATTGTGTCACAGATTTAGAACGCTTGTGCTTAAAGTTGATTTGGTTTTTTATTGTCATGTGTACAGAGAAAAGCTATCCAATCAGATCAGATGATTCTATACATAAATACAATCAAGTCAAACTCAAGTACAATAGGCAAAGCACAGGGGTACATACAGAGTGCAGAATATAGTTCTCAGCATTGTAGGGTAACAAAGTCCAATGTCCACAAAACCCCTTCTCCTCAGCTATGTCCAACTGCTAGTCTTTGGCCCGCCCACACATCTCCCCCAGCTTTCTCACCCACTACTGCAATGTCTGAAGAAGAGACCTGACCCAAAACATCACATGTTCTCCAGAAATGCTCTGACCCACAGAGTTACTTCAGTACTTTGTGTCTTTTTTTTGTGAAACAGCACTTGCAGTTCCCTGTGTCTATCTGCCCTCTACACTCTCCGTCTTGATGGAGGGTCTTGACCCAAAATGTCAAACATTCCTTTGCTTCCTCAGATGCTGCCTGACCCTCTGTGTTCCTCCAGTAGTTTGAGCAAAAACACAAAGTGCTGGACCATCTCAATGGGTCATGCAGCATCTGTGGAATGAATGAGTAGGTGACGTTTTGGGTCAGAACCCGTCAGTCTGAAGAATGGTCCTGACCTGAAATGTTGCCTATCCATTCCATCCACAGATGCTGCCAGACCCGCTGAATTTCTCCAGCGCTTAGTATTTTGCTCAAGATACCACCATCTGCACTTCCTTGTGGCTCCTCCAGTGGTTTTTTTGCTTGAGGTTGGGACTTATTTTAGGCAGAACTATTGGAGAATGAGGAGATAAACCTGGAAAATGGGACCAAGGTACAACGCAGCCACGTATAAATTGTGTCCCAGGGAAGACTCAATTAGCTCAATGGCCGATTCCAATTCCTGACATGTATGGGGAGGGTGAGGGTGAGGGAGAAGAGGAGAGGGGAGGAATGCAAAGCAGCAAAGGGCAAAGGAAACAATGAGGTGAGGGAATGGCAGGAAGGTGGGGCCGGAGAACAGAGAAGAGTTTGGTGGGGAGGGGCTGATGGAGGGAGAGAGGCATCTGAGGAGGTGGGAGGGCAGGTGGAGAACAAAGGTTGGTATTGTAAAGGAGAGTGGGTAAGAGACCAGGTTCAGCTGGCGATGTGCTTGATATCAGAGATGAAGGGAAAGACAAGGAATGAAAAGTGACTCATCTCCCTAAGAAAATTAGTAAAGCCTTAGTAATCCAACCTTGCCCTTTTTCCAGATTTAACATCGCACCAGCAGACCCCTGAGCACTGATACAGTTGTCAGGCTCCTTCGTGAAGTACATTCATACAACAAGGAAACAGGCTATTCAACCCAACTTGCCCATTCTGACCAAGATGCCCCATTTGCACTAGTCACACATGCCTGCGTTTTGGCTCATATATCCCTCTAAAACTTTCCTATCCGCTTTCCTGACCAAATGTCTATTAAATGTCATGATAGTACCTGCCTCAACTACCTCGTCTAGCAACTCGTTCCATATACCGACCACTCTCCATGTGGAAAAGTTGCCCCTCAGGTTCCTATTAAATCTCCTCCCCCCCTTTAATTTATGTCCTCTAGTTCTTGATTCCCATAACCTGCTTCTACTATTGACCCTATTATTCATGATCTTATACACCTCTTCCCTTCATACCCTTCATCCTCCTGTACCTGTTTTAGGAATAGCGATGGTATAGGTTGAATTTCCCCCAACTTAGTCATGACTATTCTTTTATCTTTGGCGTCAGGAGTCAGTCTTCCGAGAGTCACAGCTTGATCTTCACTATATGCATGATCTTCAATCCCATAAGACTCATAGAGTCACACAGCATGGAGACAGGCCCTATGGCCCAGCTTGCCCATGCCAACCAAGATGCCCCAAATTCACTAGTTCCACACTAGTTTGCCCATATTTCTACATACCATTCCAATCACAAACATGTCTAAATATCTTTTCAATGCTGTTATAATATTCTTTGATTAAGAAAGATGAGGGCATCAGGCACATGGAAATACCACCACCTACAGGTTTTCCTCCAAACTGCACTCCATCCTATATCCATGTTCACCAGAGATGCTGCCTGACCCGTTGTGTTACTCCAGCATTTTGTGTCTATCTTCGGTACAAACCAACATCTGCAGATCCTTTTAATTGCACTCCATTTTGCCAAGGGAATGCTTCCCCTCTCTGCACCGCTGTTGGGTCTAAATCCTGGGACTCCTGATCCATCTCACAGCTCCCTGGAGTATGTAGACCAGAAGGGTTGCAGTGTTTCAGGAATGTAAACCTCATATTTTGTATGGGGCAGCTTACAATCCAGTGGTATGAACGTTGATTTCTCTAATTTCAACTAAACCCTTGCATCAACCACACTGGCCATTTCCTGTTTCTCATTCTCATATACAACCTGGGCTTTTAAAACAATGATTTTGTGGCATGGAATCTTGCTAAGTTTACTAAAATTCATCTCGTACAGTAAAACATACAACAGCCACAGGCTCTTTGGTCCATGCTCCTGTTCTGACCATGAAGCCAATTAGAATAACCCCATCGACCGGCACTTGATCCGTATTCCTCCCTTCCCTGCCTGTTCACTTACTGGTCCAAGTTTTTCTTAAATGTCATTATCTTCTCTGCTTTAAACTTACCTGCTCTCACTTTCAAACTACGCCCTCTAGTAATTGATGTTTCCATCCTGGGGAAGAAACACTGTCTGTCTACCTTGTCCATGCCTCTCATAATTGTATATGTTTCGCCTCTGAAGCACCAGAGATAATAATGCAAATGTACCAACCCGCTCCTTATAGCTACAATGGATCAACATGTCAAGTTGTGTGTATTCTTAAAACTCACAATGGCATTATCCAAGTCAAAGTCAGTAGATATATTTAAGGCAGAGTTAGATAGATTATTGATTAGAACAGATGTCATAGGTTATGGGGAGAAGGCAAGAGTATGGGGTTAGGAGGGAGAGATAAATCAGCCATGATTGAATGGAAGTAGACTTGATGGGCCGAAAGGCTTAATTCTACTCCTTTCACTTATGATCTCATGCTCTTAGTAAAATTCTCAGTGCGTTACAAGCAAGATTATACTCCATTTCTTGTCCTTGGAGAGAACGTGAAAAAAAAGTTAACATCATTGTATGTCACACTGTCTGATTGCCTCAATTTTCATGCTTGCTACCTGACAGCACATATTGCCAATTATTTCAAGTGTAAAATATATTTGCTTGAATTTAAATGGGAGGGTCACTTGGAGTCTACTTATGTGACCTGGAAAGTGTTAACAAAAACTTTAAAAACACACACGAATAGGGCAAGGCAATCAAGGCTATACTTCATTTAAATACAACGGCTGGTGGGAACAGTCAAACAGAATGTTCACCGAACAAGGATACATGTGATCTTTTAGTTTGCTTGGGAGATACAAGCTCTTCAGCCCACAGAGTCCGCTCCGTCCAGCGATCAACATTACACTAGCGCACACTGCACACTAGAGACATGTTACAATATTTACCAAAACGAATTAACCTACAAACCTGTATGTCTGTGCATTGTGAGAGGAAACCGGAGCACCCAGGGAAAATCCATGTGGTAACGGGGAGAAGGTACAAACTCCGTATAGACAGCACCTGTAGTCAGGATCGAACCCTGGTCTCTGGTGCTGTAAGGTAGCAACTCTACCGTTGCACCACTGTGCCGCCCTATATGACCTTCCTCACAAAGATTCCAATAAACCAGAACAAATCCACCTTTATACAATTCTTTCTCTTTGTTGTGTATTTACTATTAACCATGACAGATTACACACAGGCACTCCAGCATTTTTTGTTCTCACAATGCTCTAACAATAAGTGTAAATCTTGCACCTCCGACAGACACAGAGCAGCAGACACGGATCAGGTCAACCCCCACGGTAGCTGAATAGATGTCTCATTATCTTTTGACCTCATTCTCCCCTTCCACCTTCTACGATTTTACTTTTTTACAATTTTATTATTTTACAAAAGTGATGGCGGATCAACCGTGGAAAGATCTAACTTGCATTCACCCATTCCTTCTCTCCAGAGATGCTACCTGTCTCGCTGTGTGACTCCAGCATTTTGTGTCTATCTTGCATTGATATTACATTGATTTGACATGAACCCAGGACATTCCAGGATACTGTATTGAAAGATGGGAGCCCAATTGTAGCCAGCAAGATCTCCCACAAATTAGAACATAGAGCATAGAACAGTACAGCACATGAACAGGCCTTTTAGTCCACAATGTTGGTGCTGAACATGATTCCAAGACAATCTCTTACCCACTGTACCAGCATATAGTCCATATCATTCCATTCTCTGCATATCTATGTGCCTATCCAAATGTCCCTTCAATGCCACTATCGTATATGCCTCCACCCTCACCCCCGTCAGCGAGTTCTAGGATTGATACCATCTAAAATGAAGCAGGAATCATTATTTAGGCAAAGGATACTCTCAATTCACATGCCAGTGATAAACAATAACTATGCTTAAATAGCAGTTTTCAGTTAGTCACATTACAATCCATATATATTTCTTCTTATGATTGAAAAGAAAGAAAGTTGGTTGGAGTATCAGGACAAAGAACGCAGAGAGGACAAACTCCCTTTAAATATCTCTTCAGTTCTAGTCCTTTAATTCTAACGATAAACGCCAATCCAGACCCAAACATGGTCAAGAGTGGTTCAGGTGTACTGAAACGGAACAATCAAATTCTTACTTGTAGCAACACACCAAAGCCGTGTCTTTGTGGGAAATAGCCACACTGCTAATGCTCCTTCCTTAAAATTGATTAGATGGGGGGGCATCAGAAACAAAAATTAAAGAGTTTCTCTACTTTCTGAAATTTAAGTGTTTGACTCCTTTACAGATCTGTTTGAATACCTTTTCTTCCGTTCTCAAGTGCTCTTCACATTTTAGTTGAATTCCTTACAGACCTCATTAGCGATAATCGTCTTACAAAGTTTCTTTCTGGGCCCAGGCACCACCTATCCGATAAAATTACCAGCGCTAAAGATTGTGTTTTGCATTGCTGTCGTCAACTTTTAATGTGATTCTGTTTCTCGTTGCATGAGGTGAGGGCTATCAATTCCTCTGACACAAAGCAATTTAAGTTTCCAAAGTTTTAATGACCACTTTCAGCCGTTTAGCCACAGGAGATGTTTCCTCACATTTCTGATGCTAGATTCCGTTAATCCTCAAGGATCACTTCAATCCTTTTCAATGCTCTTTTCGACACTCCCGTTGTTTAAAAATACTGATGTATTAATGATGTCCTCCCATTTAAGCGACTCATTCTTCATCATCTCCGTTAATCTCAGGATTAAATCACTTGCCAGTTTTTAGTAACTTGGATGAATGCCAAAGCCCACAAAATACTTCACTCTGTTGGGATTTAAAACGTAGAACAGAGCAGCAGGAACAGGTTCTTTGGCCCGTGTTGTCTGTGCTGTAAATGATGTTAAAGTAAACATATCCCTACTGCCTGCATATGAACCATATTCCTCCATTCTGATCTAAATGCTTCTCATAATCCACCATCGTATCTGCTTCCACCACCACCCCGAGCAGCAGGTTCCAGGCACCCACCACTGTGGAAGATAAAATATTTTACAAAGTTTTGAAACATCCCAAAAATTGAGGATTTTTGGGATGTTACTATCTCCTTTAAATTGTTCCCCTCTCACCTTCAGGCAATGTCCTCTAGTACAAAGGGAAAAGAAAGATTCTGGCTCGATACCCTCTATGCCTCTCATGATTTTATTTATCTCTAACAGGTCTCCCTCTGAGCCTCCAATGCTTCAGAAAACCAATCCAAATTCATCCAACCTCTCTTTATAGCTAATGCCCTCGAATCCAGGAATCATCCTGAAAAATCTCTTTTGCAGCCTCCCCAAAGCCTCCACATCTTTCCTTTACACGCAGTACTCTAAATGCGGCCCAACCAAAGTTTTATAAAGCTGTAACACGACTTTCTGATTTTTATATTCAATGTACCGAGTGATAAAGTCAACAATACCACATGCCTTCTTCACTAGTCAGCTTACTTAGAATCAGAGGTAGACAAAAATGCTGGAGAAACTCAGCGGATGAGGCAGCATGTATGGATCGAAGGAATAGGGGACGTTTCGAGTCAAGACCCTTCTTCAGACTCAGATTCACAACAAGAATCATAGTCATAGAGTGATACAGGATGGAAACAGGCCCTTTGGTCCAACTTGTCCACACCGGCCAACATGACTCAGCTACACTCATCTCACCTGCCAGCATTTGGTCATTATCCATCCAAACCTGTCCTATCCATGTACCTGCCTAACTGCTTCTTAAATGTTGGGATAGTCCCTGCATCAACCACCTCCTCTGGCAGCTTGTTCCATACATCCACCACCCTTTGTGTGAAAAGGTTATCCCTCAGATCCCTCAACCTCCTTGGGTTGAAGGAGAAGCAGATTGAATCTTTTCCTCTTCACCTAAAACATATGTATCTGGTCCTCGATTCATCTTCCCTGGCTTCATCTTCCATGATCTCTTTGTACATCAATTATTGGAGTGAAAGCAATCTGTGGGCAAAATTAATGAAAAGCTGAATTGTCCTTCTTCCTG
Source organism: Amblyraja radiata (assembly GCF_010909765.2). Lineage (NCBI taxonomy): Eukaryota > Metazoa > Chordata > Chondrichthyes > Rajiformes > Rajidae > Amblyraja > Amblyraja radiata. Next base: position 29,458,950 of record NC_045975.1, on the reverse strand, counting down.
CTACAGATTATATGGTGTATCACAAGATAACACTATGTTATGATTATGTCTCATTCCCAATGTCAAGTTTCCTTGTAAAGTCCAAGGTTTAACCAATCCAAGAGAAATTGATTAGGGACCAATCCCAATCAATCCATAGCCTCGCCACGGAACAGGTGTGAGAGGTGTACCTACAATCAAAGCCTCCAATAGGTCAAAGATAGACACAAAATGCTGGAGTAACAGCGGGACAGGCAGCATCTCTGGAAGGAAGGAATGTGTGATGTTTCGAGTCAAGACCCTTCTTCAGACTGAATCGGGGAGAGGGAGATACAGAGAAGGAAATGTAAGGTGTGAAAATGGGACAAAGGAGATGAGGATCTAGGAAATGTAGAATAGATCATTGTTAGCTAGGAGAAGCTAACAACAAAGCACACACAGATAAAATGTAAAGGAGGATAGTCAGACTAGTCAGAGAACTGGTAAGGGGGGAGGTATGGGGAGAGAGAGGGAAGGCAAAGGTTACTTGAATGGATCCATTAGCAAGAGGCTTGCTCCTCATCCCTAGGTTACAGACGTCTCTCTGGGCTACAAACAAACTCTCGTGGCAGGAGGAATGCCAGGGAGGCCACTGTAAAGACACAAGAAGAGTCTGTGGAGAAGCCTGATAGGCAAGCAAATGGCCAAGCCCATCCGCTGGCCTCCTTGGGTTGAAGGAGAAGCAGATGAAGTCTCCTCTCCTTAAATGCAGAGATGTGCTGCCTCAATGCAGCAGTCAGGAGCAGTGAACCGTGAGATGTGCAGAGATCAGCAGCAGCCAAGAATGGTTCTTGTAAACAGTAATTGCAGACACTATTGTAACGCTCACAATAATTGGTTTTCTTTAAATGATCCAACATCTGCCAGCTTTGCCTGGCCTGTCATTTTCTGTGCAAAGGATCGTGAGCAAAATTACCAAAACTCAGCCATGTGTCTGGAAGTGTGTAGGTTAATGACCTCATGGTCATTGATCCCACCTGAAAATGATGGAGTGCAGGAGGTAAGAAGGGTTTTGTGCTTAAATCTTCAGACTTTAGTATAGTCTTTAGAGATACAGCGTGGAACAGCTTGTGGCCCACAAGCCCACACCGATCGGTACACTATTACTATCCTACACATGCTAGGGACAATTTACAGAAGCCAACGAACCTACAAACCTGTCGTCTCGGGAATGTGGGAGGAAACCCGAGCACCCGAAGAAAACCCACGCAGGTCACAGGGAGAACGTACAAACTCCATACAGAGAGAGCCCGTGGTTAGGAACGAACCCGGGTCTCTGGCGCTGTGAGGCAGCAACTCTGCCGCTGCGCCACAATTACACACAGAAATTGGGTGTAAATGGGTCCAAGTTCCAGGTAGCTGTTCCCACTGCAGTGTGGTTGAAAATCTGGCTGCAGATAAATGGTGCGTGTCGCACCACTCCTGATGTTGTGTGGGAGAATTCCGCACCAGAGAAACATTCCAAGGGAAAATTAACTTCCCAGTGATAAATGAATGGATGAATTCCCCAATACGCGTGGATACACTATGAAACTTCCACAAAATAGTTCTACTCTGAATTGTTTCAAGAACCAGTAGACATAGGTTTAAGGTGAGGGGGAACTTTTATTTCACACATAGTGTGATAGTTATATGGAATGAGCTGCCTGAGGAGGTAGTCGAGGCAGGTAATATTACAACATTTAAAAAACATTTAGACAGGTACATGAATAGGATAGGTTTAGAGGGATATGGGCCAAATGCAGGCAGCTGCACTAGTGTAGTGGGGCATGTTGGTCGACGTGGGCAAGATGGGCCGAAGGGCCAGTATCCACGCTATGAGTACAACAAAGGAACAAGTCCTATGGCACAGTGTCTGTGCTGAACATGATGCCAGGTTAAACTCATCTCCTCTGCTTGCACTTGTCCCATATCACCCCATTCCCTGCATATATACATTCCTGGAAAACGTCAAAGAGCCACATTGGGCACTCGTCAACAAAAGCACTCTGTCTTGTTATTTAAAAAGTGCTGGAAATAATCAGCAGGTCAAATAGGATCGGAGAAGCGAGAAACTGAGTTAACATTTCAGGTCAATGGCCCTATGTGATAACTTTGTCTTACATGTATGTTGGCATGTTTATAATATATACACCATGTACGCAGAGAAAGTTGGCCAGAGTTCACCTACACTACACTTTGATTGTTCTATCCTCGAGAACTGAGTCACATGAATTAGTTTAGCTTAGTTTCGAAATATAGAGTGGAAACAGGCCCATCTGCCCACTGAGTCCATGTCGACAAGCGATCCCCTGTTCAGTTCAACCCTACACTCTAGAGACAATTTACAGAAGCTAATTAACCTACAAACCTGTACATCTTTGGAATGTGGGAGTAAACCGCAGCACCCGGAGAAAACCCACGTGGTCACAGGGAGAACGTACAAACTCTATACAGACAGCACCGGTAATCAGGATCTAACCCGGGTCTCTGACACTAAGTTAGCAGTGCTACCACTGCCCCACTGTGCCACCCTGAGGTTAAGTTCACTGAATGAGGCTAACCTTACTGAAAACAAATGCTTCTGTGTTTCATGGGCAAGGTGTAAAATAGCTGAAGATCCAGTCAACATGGCAAACATGGAAACACTGTTGAACTGAAGAAGCCTGAACTTGGGAGCGAGGAGAGAGCTCGTGATCAGGGAATGGAGAGAGGACCCTCAATGTGGGGCGGGGGGGGGGGGGGGGGGGGGGGGGGGGGGGGGGGGGAGGGAGTCCCTGTTCAGGGAGGCAGGAGGCAGGAGAGGACGGGGAGAGAGTTACAAACAGGAACGTTTGTGAGGAATTGAGAGAACTGGAAGGAGTTTGGAGGGTTCTGGCAGCTGATAAGTGTAATTGGGAAATGTTAAAGGTTTCCCCAATCAGACTGAAAGAGTGCTTTGTTTCAAAAACTCAGTTGCTGCTGTCGGATAAGTGCCGAGTGTCCTAATTCCTGGGGAATGTGTGCAACAACAGTCAGTTTTAAACAAGTGCTCCACTTTCCATCCACATCCCAAAGTACAGGTTGGTAAGATAATTATCTTAAAGCCGTGCGGGCTCATAAGTGGATCGTCCACTGCAAATTGCCCCCTAGTGTGTAGATGAGTGAGAGAATATGGCGTGGAGAGGGAGGTGGTTGATGGGAATGTGCGGAGAATAAACATAGAAACATACAAACATAGAAATTAGGTGCAGGAGTAGGCCATTCGGCCCTTCGAGCCTGCACCGCCATTCAATATGATCATGGCTGATCATCCAACTCAGTATCCCATACCTGCCTTCTCTCCATACCCTCTGATCCCCTTAGCCACAAGGGCCACATCTAACTCCCTCTTAAATATAGCCAATGAACTGGCCTCGACTACCTTCTGTGGCAGGGAGTTCCAGAGATTCACTACTCTCTGTGTGAAAAAAGTTCTTCTCATCTCGGTTTTAAAGGATTTCCCCCTTATCCTTAAGCTGTGACCCCTTGTCCTGGACTTCCCCAACATCGGGAGCAATCTTCCTGCATCTAGCCTGTCCAACCCCTTAAGAATTTTGTAAGTTTCTATAAGATCCCCTCTCAATCTCCTAAATTCTAGAGAGTATAAACCAAGTCTATCCAGTCTTTCTTCATAAGACAGTCCTGACATCCCAGGAATCAGTCTGGTGAACCTTCTCTGCACTCCCTCTATGGCAATAATGTCCTTCCTCAGATTTGGAGACCAAAACTGTACGCAATACTCCAGGTGTGGTCTCACCAAGACCCTGTACAACTGCAGTAGAACCTCCCTGCTCCTATACTCAAATCCTTTTGCTATGAAAGCTAACATACCATTCGCTTTCTTCACTGCCTGCTGCACCTGCATGCCCACTTTCAATGACTGGTGTACCATGACACCCAGGTCTCGCTGCATCTCCCCTTTTCCTAGTCGGCCACCATTTAGATAATATCGGCCACCATTTAGATAATAAAATGAGATTAAAGAAGGTGGGTGCTCAATGGTCTAGACTTTAGACTTTAGAGGTACAGAGCGGAATCAGGCCCTTCAGCCCACCGAGTCCGTGCCGACCAGAGATTACACTAGCACTATCCTACACACTAGGGATAATTTACAATTTTTACCGAAGCCAATTAACCAAAGAACCTGTACGTCTTTGGAGTGTGGGTGGAAACTGCGGTACACGTGACAATAAACTAAACTGAATTGAACCGAGTTCCCGGAATAAACCCATGGGGTCACAGGGGGAAGTTACAAACTCCATTCAGACAGCACCCATAGTCAGGAATGAACCCGATCTCTGGCGCTCTAAGGCAGCAAGTCTACCACTGCGCCACTCTGCCACCCACTATACTTTATTCTACCTGAATTTGATAGGCACAATATTCTGAAATGCACAGATTACTAAATTGGTGACAGTGACTCGCAAGGCTGGTGTTCACCCGTCCTTGAACCCGTTCATTTAAAGATCGACATTGGTCGGCACGGACTCAGTGGGCCAAAGGGCCTGCTCCCCTGCTGCACGTCACTGTGAGTAACTTAAGGAGTCACTTCAGACATGATGTGGGAGAAGAGGGGTATGTTAGGAGAAGAGGTTGATTTTAGGCTTTCACTTCCCAAAGCTCTTTGCATCAAGGGTTTCCTTGAACTATGGCTGGAATCCTTGTAAACTAATTGATGGAGATTAATAGCCAGGATTCATCTCAATCACTGCGTAAAGCCGGCTGCCAGGACCATGAAAAATAAATTGGAGGAACCTTCATCTATTTTCCCGCTCAGCAATTCCAAACTTCAAGAAAATAAAATAATCCTTCTATTAATTCCACATTTCCCCTTTGCCTTATTAAAATATTTTGCATACCATGAGTCAATATTTACGATACTTGTCAAACTTTTGTTAAACTGTTGACTCTTTTTAAACTTGTGACTGTGTTCCAATCCTAAATGCGTGTTGTGTAAGCTGATTCTGGACATCTGAATCGATTGATATGAAAGAGAATATAAAGCAACAAGTTGCATTGACTGAACATCTAAAAGAAAAACAGAACATTTAGTCAGCAGGTCGGACAGTCTCTGTGGAGAAAAGAAAAGACACAAAATGTAGGAGTAACTCAAGGGGTCAAGCAGCATCTCTAGAGAAAAGGAATAGGTGGCGTTTCAGGTCGAGACCCTTCTTTCGGGTGGGACTGAAGAAGGGTCTCAACCAGAAACGTCACCTATTCCTTTTCTCCGGAGATGCTGACTGACCTGCTGAGTTACTCCAGCTTTTTGTGTCTATCCTCTTTTTCTGTTCTACAATGCCTGATGTTTTGCTTCATTTTGTCTCTGAAAAGTGATGCCGTGCCCATGTGCCAATAACCTGAGGTCCTATAGATGGAATAGACATTGTTGTGTTGCCTTTCCTTTCGCCCTTGTTTCTTCCCTCAGGTTGAGGATGAGAGGGGGGTTTCCATTTTTATGATATACCTTCACTGTTTAGAATCCTCTAGTCCGCAAAGGTTGTTAAATGTTGCAGGGTTTGCTGACTCTGAAGTAATCACATTTTCAGCAAACAGTGGGCTTAGCTCATAGTTCTAACCACATTAAAGTGTATCAGCTGGCCTGCAACCTGGCTTGCAAGAATCAAACAATGCCTTTTTTCCAAGGAAGGAAATTATTCTGAAAGCACCTTGCTCAGAGTAATTGGGTGTTGGAAATCCTCTCCCCTTTCATCTCTTATGCTTTTGCTTTCCTCCGACGGTCTTGATCTACAGATTCCCTTCCTTCCTTCTTTGATTCTGGGCAGGCAGCAATTCTGAGCTGATTTTCTCAGTAGTAAATACCGTGTGATGTGACAACTCTGCCGTTGCGAGCACCCATTTGAGACTTGCTCTTTAAACAAGCTCTGAGGTGAATTGGTGGAGTGTTACATTAGCTGGATGCAGAATGTTTCTCTGGCATTATTCAGACAGATTCAGGGACTATTCTACAATAAAAGTTAGTTAGAGCTGGAAATGTTCAGCAGTTCACTTCAAGGTGTGACCGAGAAACAATAGTTAAAGTGTTTGATTGCAAATCAGAGCTGGAAGAAGCAGAATAAAATAACAGAGAAAGCTGGGACAAAGATGCACTGATAGACAATGAATGCATTTTGTAAGCCGTGGCAGGCCATGTGTTCGGATAAAAGCAGCAGTAGTTCACGCGGCCTGTAGAGGGAGCTGCCAAGCCCAGACCCTGCTCGGCCCGCGATGACCAGAGATGCGGAGAGGAGGACGGAGGGAGCTGGCGATGGTGGAAGCAAGAGCACGGGCCATGAGAGAGTGAACCAGGGTCTTACCTCCCATACCCTCAAGGTCAGCTGCTGGAGACACCCCCTGGGCACAAAGACTGAGGGTGGCCAGGCGAGGAAAGGGACGACGGTTTGCTGGACAATCTGGACGGAGACAACAACTGGAGGCCCTGCAACAACCTGGGGCTCACCTAGATCGAGCGCCACTCCAGAAGATCCAGCGCGGGACTTGCCAAAACGTGGCGACCTTTGCATGCAGTACCAGTGGACACTTCTATACACTTTGTACTAATCGGGGATTGTGCAGTGAGGTACGGCAATACTTTACTGAACTGAATGCAGAAAACTAAATCACTGTACGCCTGTCCGTACATTTAACAATAAAGAACCATTGGTCATTGACACGTGACTATTGTTATCCAGCCTTATCAAGTGGAAGTTGTTTCTCATCTGCAAAGAGTTTGGGTGACACTATAGAATGAATGGATGCTTAGTGGTACATTGAAAGCAATAGGGGCTAGATGTGAGATAAATGATAGACTATTGACATTTAGGTAAGACAGAAGAGGCACATTTTGACACATTCCCTCACAGAGTGACTTTTACACTACATCATAGAGTATAACTGTTGCACATCAGACCTTAATTGTGCTCTGTCACCTACGATAATCACCCAAGTTCTTGAGTGGGTGGTGTTCAGACATTGCCATTCTGGAGTGAACTCCAGTCCTAACTCCAGGCCCAATAGATGTCAGTAAGGGAAGACTACTTTAGACTTTACACTTTAGAGATACTGCGTGGAAACAGGCCCTTCCAACCACCGAGTCCGGGCCAACCAGTGATCACACAGTACCCTAGTGCTATCTACAAACTATGGACAATTTATAATTTACAGAAGCCAATTAACCTACAAACCTGTGTGTCTTTGGAGTGTGGGAGGAAACCAGAGCACCTGGAGAAAATGGTCATAGAGACAACGTACACATTCTGTACAGACAGCACCCGTAGTCAGGATGGAACCCGGATCTCTGGTGCTGTAAGGCAGCAACTCTACTGCTGCGCCACTGTGCCACATGCTGTATTTTCTTCTACCTATATTTGATGACCACAATGTTCTGAAATGCATAGATTACTGAATTAGTGATAGTGACTCACAAGGCCGGTGTTCATCCGTTCATGAAATATTAAACTGAATTTTCATAAAGGTCTAACACTCGAGAAAAATGGCAACGTAAATTAATTTTGCGCAGGGCATATCTTGCTGTATTCAGCATCGGCTGTGCTGAAATATTATCCGTGCAAAATAACTTGACGATCTCTTCTGCAAAATCTTCCCTCTTTAAAAATAGCTTGTTCAACTCAAGGGTGTGTCAGAAACAGATTTGATGTGTTTGAGTTCTTATTCAAATGACAATGCCCTCAAGTAAGCTGTTCCTATCTGTTCCTGTTGCACAAAGATGCATACAAGTTCCTTGCTTCTGGATCCAATTGTAGAAATGATTGACTTGACTCCACATCACATTTTCAATACCCACTGGCATTTTTCTACTTCCAGTTAAATAATTTGGCTCGTAAAATTGCTTCCATTTTCTACCCAGATCGCTGCAACTTATCCACCATCTCTACCTTATCTCTGCTCCCACCTCCCACTATCCCAGCTCACCGTCCCCACTAACACATGCATACAAACTAGTGTGTGTGTGTGGACACACACACTCACACACATGCACACACACATGTATGCACACACACAGATGCACACATGCACTTACACACTCATGCGTGTACATGTGCACACATGTGTGCACACACACGCACACACACACATTGTCCACTGAAGGCTGGGAGATGAGGCAACTCTTTAAGGAAACTGTCTCTATCAGTCTACTGTGGAAGTGAGGGGAAACTGAAGTCATGGATTGCTTGGGGAATCGCTCTGTCTGTATGGGCCTCTCCTCCCTGTATCCAGTGAATCTGGAAGATTTTGCAGAGACAGCCTGAGTGGTATATTTCCATTGCCTTGAGGTGCCCGTTGTATATATTGCAGGTCCCCAGGGCAGGGATCACTTCTGCCTAATGGGCCATCAATTTTGTGCCAAGTCTGGGGCCTTGCTCTTCCAATATACTTTTCTTCAACGGACCCAGGATGATCTGCTGCATTGAAAGCAATGGTAAATCTCCCACCAATGTCTGCCTTTGCTGAAACTGGCAGCGAGGGCAGGAGAGTAGAGCAGCATTGTCTTGTAGGTACTGAGTGTGAAGCTCAACCTCTTGGGCGCTTCAGTATACAGCTTGGCAATGGCCTAGAGTTCAGTCTACAAACGCAAGTGCCATCCACATACTGCACCTTGGTGACTGAGGTGAAGTGACCTTGGTTCTGGACTGGAGACATTGTGGGGGGAACAGGTTTCCATTAGCCCTATACGTTACATAGATAGGAAAGGTTTAGAGGGTTATGGCCCAAACGCGGGCAAATTGGACTCGCTGAGAAGGGGCATCTTGATCGGCATGGATGATTTGGGCTGAAGGGCCTGATTCTGTGCTGCTGGCTCTATGACTCTCAATGACTATGATTCAATGACTCTATGACACTATTAACAACATTCCGGCAAGAACAACATTGGAGCTGATTTGCAGCATTGGATTCATGAAAGATTAGAAAATGTGTCAGAACATCAGCATGTCCTTGCTTGATACCAATATTCATTGAGATTGGTTTTGTAGTGGGGCCTTCGGATTGAAGAGTGGGTCTCAGGCTAACATGAACCAAATGGAAAATGGAGATGAATTTCTGTCGGTGTGAAATATAAGGAGTGCGCCCCAATGTCCCTTCCAGTTAATCGTGTCACAAACAAACACACACAGAGCCACTCTTTCATCTTGCAAAGGAAGGAACTGCAGGTGCTGGTTTACACTGAAGATAGACACAAAATGCTGGAGTAACTCAGCGGGTCAGGCAGCTTCTCTGAAGAAAAGCAATAGGTGACGTTTCAGGTCGAGACCCTTCATCTTGTTCCTTTATCGCTTTCCTCTTATATTAGCACAAGAAAACATCCATCAAATTGAATACCTGTATGTTCTGGGTTTTTTTTTTAAATGTTTAATAAGATTTATGAGCAATACTTAAAAAGTGACATGAAATGCTGATTAATTATTGAAATTTGCTTTGTGATTAAGTGATTTGCTCGACTGAAGACTTCACTTTTGAATCCATTTGGAAGATTGCACTGTGATCATCCCACTAGTGCTGCCTTGTTATTGTAAGCGTAACATTTACTTCAAGCAGCCATTCGATTTGCTGATGCGCAGGCACAAGTCATGCCAGAAGTTAATAGCTGAGGCAAATTAGTTGCGTGCATTTAATAGGAAGCTCGATAAATATGAGGGATAAACTGTGGTGAAGGATGATGTGGAGCATAAACGTTGGCAGAGAGTATGTGCGGCACGGTGGCACAGCGGTTGAGCTGCTGCCTCATAGCACCAGAGACCCGGGTTCAATCCCGACTACGGCTGCTGTCTGTATGGAGTTTGTACGTTCTCCCTGCGACCGCGTGGGTTTTCCCCGGGTGCACCGGTTTCCAACTACACTTCAAAGACCTACAGGTTTGTCAGTGAATTGGCTTCAATAAAATAGTAATTTCTTCCTAGTGGGTAGGATAGTGTTAGTGTACGGATGATTGCTGGTCGGCGCAGATCGGTAGGCTGAAGGGCCAGTTTCCGTGCTTATCTCTAAAGTCTAAAATAAAATAAAGTAGTTGACTAAATGGCCTGTGGTCTGTTCTGATAATTCTGTATAACATATGGAGAACATCATCCATAAAAGCTCAGCAAACAAGCACTACGCACAATACTAATCAATAATCTCATTTTGCTAATATCCAACTTATTGCTGACAGAGAAGACGGCAATTCTATAACGTTAATGACTTTCAAGCAATTAATTCAATCAATTGATCAATAGAAAAACAAACCTGCAGATGCGGGTTCACAAAAAAAGACACAAAGTACTGGAGTAACTCAGCGGGGCAGAGCGCATCACTGGAGAACACGGATGGGTGACGTTTTGGGTCAGGACCCTGCTTTAGATTGATTGTAAGGGGGGGGGGGGGACTGGAAGAGGGGAGAGGCAGATCAAAGCCTGGGAGATGATAGCTTGATTGAAGTGAGCAGGTATTTTAATAGACAGATGGTTGGGGAAAAGTCAGAGATGAAAGGACAGCAGGTGTGAGACAAAAGGATTGAAGAGTTGTGAATTGTGAAGCTAGAGGAAGGAAAGTGGGTGCAAGACTAGGGGGAAGGGAGATATACACTAGTTCTGAGGCACCTACACACCCGGGGCAATTAACCTACACACATGCATGACGTCAGATTATGGGAGGAACCTGGAGCACCCGAAGAAAACCCACGTGGTCACAGAGAGAATGTACAGACTCTGCACAGACAGCACCTGAGGTCAGGATCGAACCTGCGTCTCTGGCGCTGTGGGACAGCAACTCTTCCATGTAGTGAATTTCTGGAATGCTCTGAACCTGCCAGATCATTAAATATAATTAAGGTGGAGATAAATAAATATTTGAAAGATTGAGGAATTATGGGTTTTTGGGGAACTGGCACAAAGGAGGAGTTGGTGACTTCAGAGATCAGTCATTGTTGAAGGGTAGGACAGGCTTGAAGGGCCAAAGGGCCTGTGCCTATTTCCACATTAATTAGGGGGTGTCATGCTCACAGTGAGATACGGGGTTCACACTCCAGGCTTTTGCCAAGTTTTTTGCACATGTACAAAGCTGAACAAGCTTTTTTGTGAAGGTTGCACTGAGTATTGCTTTGGTTCTAAAACTGGCTTCCATACCACCTGCCGGAAGAATCCTGGAGCGGAAGGAATAACTTCCAGGATAAGATATTACAGATCCTAGTTTAGACTTTAAACTTTAAAGATACAGTGCAGAAACAGGCTCTTCAGCCCACTGAGTGCGATAATCAGTGATCACCCCTTACACCAGCCATGTCCTACACACTAGGAACAATTTACAGTTTTTCAGAAACCAATTAACTGACAAACCTGTACATCTTTGGAGTGTGGGAGAAAACCGGAGGACCCGGAGGAAACCCACGCAGTCACAGGGTGAATGTATAAACTCCATACAAACAGCACCCGTGGTCAGGATTGAACCCAGGTCTCCGGCACTGTAAGGCAGTAACCCTACCACCGCATCACTGTGCGGCCCTACTTGAAAAAAGAGAAGAAAACTACAGATATGGAGCAAAAGATGCAAATTAACAATATTTTTCTTCATCCAGATAATGGCTAGAAAGAATTGAATTTACAGCATGTATGGCAGTCACAAGAAGGTGCTTAAAATGCCTCTCACATTTGTTGAAGAAATCTCTCTCCAGATGCAGAAGTCTAACAGACAAGAACCTTTCCAAAATGAAGCAAGTTTAAGAGGAAAAACAAAAATGCTCTTCTCGTCATTGTGAGCACTGCTCAAGTTTAGTTGAGTTCAGTTTATTATTGTCACCTTTACTAAGGTACAGTCAAAAGCTCATTTGCTTGCTGTCGACTCAGCGAAAAGACAATACATGATTACAATCAAGCTGTCCACACTGTCCAGATACAGGATAAAGGGAATAATGTTTAGTGCAAGATAAAATCCAATTAAATATAATTCAAAGGTCCCAATGAGGTAGGTTGGAGGTTAGGACCGTTCTCCAGTGGGAACGGGAATTAATGATAAAAATTACGAAGGTTACATGGGAAAAGTACTTGATATATATTCACAAATGTTCGATTAATGTAAGACATAATCTAATTCAATTAAAAATTTTACATAGATTATATTATTCAAAAACAAGATTGAACAAATTCTATCCAAATATATCCCCTATTTGTGATTAATGTTTATCCCAAAACACAACTATAACACACTCTTTTGTTTCCTGCATAAAACTTTATAGATTTTGGAGTGATATTTTTGAAATATTTACAAAATTATTTAAGATAAGAATGGAACCTAATACTGAAATGATTATATCTGAAGTAATAGAAGATGGGAATAAATTGAACTCATCTCAAAATTTATTTTTAAATTATGGTTTAATAATAGCAAAAAAATTAATACTTAAATTTTGGAAAAATACATCAATACCAACGCTTAAAATGTGGATCGCAAGCATGTTGGACACTGCACATCTTGAGGAAATGCGATTCCTCCTAATGGATAAATCAGACCAATTCATAACGACTTGGTCTCCATTTGTCGTCTTTTTGGAATCATATGGTGCAACACAATTATAAAAGCTAACTGTTTCAGGACTGGACGAGGGATGGTCAAGATGGTCTCCTTACTTCTTTTCTTTATGTCTTATTCTCTTTTTCCTATTTTCTTTTCTTCAACTTTCTTCATTCATTCTTCTTTTTTCTTCTTCTTCACACACTATATATCTCACGTCTTTCTATCCTTTACTATCTAATTTATTTTTCTTATTCTTATTTTTCTTTATTATAACAAAAAAAATAAATAAGAAGCTGTACATAAAATGTATTATGAAAATATATATTAGGCACTTTGGTGCCATATGATTGTACTTACTTCTAATAAAATAAAATATATATTTTTTAAAAGGACCATTCTCCAATTGGTGATAGGATGGTTCAGTTGCTTGATAATAGTTGTGAAGAAGCTGTCCACAGTCTGAAAGTCTGAAAGAAATCAGATTTAATCAGAAATAATGGCGATTATTGCTCACATGAGTTTGACTTACAATTATTGATAAATATAGCCCTTAATTAATTTAGTTTTAATTTAGTTTAGTTTAGTTTATTGTCACGTGTACCGAGGTACAGTGAAAAGTTTTTTGTTGTATGCTAACTGGTCAGTGGAAAGACTATATATTAATACATGTGAGCCATCCACAGTCCTCAGCTACATGATAAAGGGAATAAAATTTAGTACAAGATAAAGTCCAGTAAATTCAGATTAAAGATAGTCCGACGATCTCCAATGAGGTAGATTGTAATTCAGGACTGCTCTCTAGTTGGTGATAAGATGGTTCAGTTCCTGATAACAGCTGGGAAAAAACTCGCTGAATCTGGAGGTGTGCGTTTATCACACTTCTGTACTTCTTGCCTGATGGGTGAGGAGAGAAGAGGGAGTGACTGGGGTGAGACTGGTCCTTGATTATGCTGGTGGCCTTACTGAGGCAGCGTGAAGTTTAGATGGAGTCAATGGAAGGTAGGCTGATTTGTGGTCTGTGATGGTCTGTGCTGCGTCCACAACCTCTGCAATTTCTTGCGGTCTTGGATGGAGCAGTTCCCAAACCATGCGGTGATGCATCCTGATCTAATGCTTTCTACAACGCATCTGTAGAAGTTGGTGAGAATTGCTGGGGTCATGCAGAACTTCCTAAGCTTTCTAAGGAAGTAGAGGCATTGGTGTGCTTTCTTGGCCATTGCTTCGATATAGCTAGTCCAGGACAAATTGCTGGTTAAGTTTACGCCTGGGAACTTGAAGCTTTCAACCACCCCTACTTTGACGCTGACAATGTATAGAATAGAATAGAATAGTTTCTTTATTGTCATTGTAACATGAACCATGTACAACGAAATTGTAAAATGTCAGCCAGTCAGTGCACCATTCAAACATTTCTAAAAGCTAACGATACATACAAGGTAAAATATTTAAAAAGATAAACAACTAAAATAAATATCATAAAAATAGCACGCATAAACACCCAGCCCTACATCCTTGTGTCGATTTCATGTATGTATGTATCGCCCCTGCGTTCCTTGGCGGCTACATTTAGTGCCTTTATAGCAGTGGGGTAAAAACTGTTTTTAAGTCTGTTTGTCCTTGTCCTTGTAGATCTGTACCGTCTGCCTGATGGTAACAGTTCAAACAGGGAGTGTCCGGGGTGGGAAATGTCCTTTATAATACTCTGGGATTTTTTGATGCAGCGGGAACTGTGTAAGTCCTCCAAGGTAAGGAGAGGGCATCCGACAATTCTCTGGGCGTTGTCAATGGCCCTCTGGAGCGCTTTCCTCTGAGCCGCTGTGCAGCTGGTGTACCATACGCATACACAGTATGTTAGGAGGCTCTCAATGGAGCACCGATAAAAGGACAGCAGCAGTCTCCGAGTGATGTTATTCTTCCTGAGCACCCTCAGGAAGTGCAGTCTCTGCTGGACCTTTTTCAGCAGCGCAGAGGTGTTCACGCTCCACGTCAGGTCCTCCTCAATATGGATTCCCAGGAAGCGGAAATCCGCCACCCTCTCCACACAGTCCCCTCTGATAACTAATGGTACCATGTCCGTTTTATTCTTCCTGAAGTCTATTATTATCTCCTTGGTCTTTAAGGTGTTAAGGAGCAGGTTATTTTCTCCACACCACACTGTCAGCTGCTCCACCTCATCCCGGTAGGCGTACTCGTCCCCCCCGGAGATGAGTCCCACCACCGTAGTGTCATCCGCAAATTTGACAATGGTGTTGCTGTGGTGGGCGGGGATGCAGTCAGGGTAGTGAGTATCGCTTTGCTTCCTGAAGTCAATCACTATCTCCTTTGTCTTGCTGACATTGAGAGATAGTTGTTATCTTAACACCAGGTCATGAGGTTCTCAATCTCCTTGCTGCACTGAATTTGGTTACTTTGTTAATGCTTTTTAACAGCCACTGTTATGTAGATTAGAGAACCTTTATAAAAGGAGAGAACTCAGGTAAAATATCTTGCAGAATGAGTGAATACCTCTCTTTCTCTGAGCAACCTGATTTGCAAATCAATGAAAACAAGTTCAACAAATCATATGGAAATGTCTCATTGATTTACTGACATTTACTAATCAGGTTATCTGTGAATGGTGTATATGGTGATACGTGGTAAAAAGGCATTTACTAATGCTTGTGCACTGAGAAAATGATTCATTTATCAGTGCATTCCCGAACAGTTGCAATTAACAATTATTATTTACATGCAAAACACATGTGGTGGCATTACAGGTAGATCGAGTGGTCACAAAGGCTTTTGGCACATTGGCCTTCATCAGTCAGAGTATTGAGTATGCATGGACCCAGCACAATGTTGATAAATTGACCTTCGGTTGGACCAGTGTGATCTAACAAAGGTAGAATTATAGAAGATAACCATTATAGAAGATAACAAGAAATACAAAGATTTGAAATGTAATTCCTTCAATTTAATACTGCACAATCTTTTGCACTGGTTTGGCCAATTTAACTTGGATTACAATGATCTGTTTAATAGCAATGTGGTGAGACAGTGGTAGCGTTGCTGCCTGACAGCGCCAGAGATCCGGGTTCGATCCTGACTAAGGTTGCTGTCTGTGCAGAGTTTGTACGTTCTACCTGTGACCCCATAGGTTTCTCCCGCATTCCAAAGACGTGCAGGTTTGTAAGTTAATTTGTTTCTCTAAGTTGCTCCTAAAGTGAGGGATGCGAGAGTGGGATAACATAGAACCAGTGTATGGGTGATCAATGGTCGGCATGGTACTGGTGGGCCGAAGGGCCTGTTTCCACGCTGTATCCCTGAACTGAACTTTGCGGCAGATGGAAATTCCATACTTTTCCAAACTCCAAATCAATGGAAACATCCGGGAAGATTTGGAAGTTTACTGGGGAGCAGAGACTGCGTGTTGAAAAAAGCCGAAATGGTGCGAGACAGATAGGCGGAGGTGTTCTCACACTTCAATCTGTCTTGTTTCACACTTGAGTTACGCAACAAAAAATATTACATTGACATGAAGCATGAAGCACTCGACACCAATGGAACGGTGTTGTATAACTGGCCTAATAAATGCAGCCACCTTTAAATAAATGCCAACTTCTCAAAGAATGTCACTGCTCAGAAAGCAATTGGGCCAAATTTAGACTTGGCAAACTAAATAATTAGTGTATAATTTTCCATTAACTACGCAGTTACATAAGATATAGTGAATCTAATTTATATGTATGGTTGAGAGGTTTCAGCCTAATTTGTGTCTGGTAAATACCAGAATTGTTCTCTGCCTCAGGAAGGAACACATCTGAATAATTTTCTGTTTCAGAGCAGCCAGTTTGCTCATGTATTAAAACCCTGGAGCGTTACTGCAGCTTCAATGCCTCACTACACACTGCACACGTCTTGTACAGAGTGGCCCAAAAATTCATTCACAAAGCAAAATGTTTTTGTGTGCAACATGATTGAAGTTTATGGAAAGCCTACGACTGTTGCTGGGTCTCACATTGAGAGTCATAGAGTCATCCAGAGTGGAAACAGACCCTTCCTCCCAACTTGCCCACACCAACCAATATATCTCATCTACACTAGTCCTACCTGCCTGCATTTGGTCCATATGCCTCTAAAATCTATCCCATCCATTTACTTGTCTAAATGTTTTTTTAAATGTTGCAATAGTCCTTGCCTCATCTACCTCCTCTGGCAGCTTGGTCCGAACACACACCATCATTTGTGTGCATAAGATATCCCTCAGGTTCCTATTAAATCTTTTCCCCCTCACCCTAAACCTGTCCCTCTGGTTCTCGATTCCCTGACTCTGGGCAAGGGATTCAGTGTGTTTACCTGATCTGTTCCTCTAAAGATTTTGTACACCTCTATACCTGCTACATTCCAAGGAGTCCTAGCTTGCTCTTCTGCCATGTATAGGGAGTCATTTTATTCCCATGCTTGCCGGGTAGGTTATTTCCTTTTTACTTATTCATCCGGGAATTATTCAATTTGCAGGATGCAGCATTTGAGATGTGGTTGCATGAGATTGTTATGTCAATAGAAGAATAATGAATAAAGAAATGGAGACAGAAGGAACTGCAGAAGCTGAAATCTTGAGCAAAACACAAAGTGCTGGAGGAACTCAGCAGGCCGGGCAGCATATGTTCAGAAATAAATAGACAACATTTCTGAGGAAATCATATCTCTAATTTCCCTTGTCTAGTTTCCCAGTCTAAAGAAGGTTCTCAACCCTTAAACATCACCTATTCTTTTTCTCCTGAGATGCCGCCTGACCCGCTGAGTTACTCCGGCTTTTTGTGTCTATCTTCGATGTAAACCAGCCTCTGCAGTTTCTTCAAAGCATTTCTGAGGAAATGGTGGATCCGAAACGTCGCCTGTGCATTCTCTCCACAGATGCTGCCTGACTCACTGAGTTCCTCCAGCACTTTGTGGTTTCCTCTAGAAATGTTGCTTCTTTCTTAGGAAAGGGTTACTGACATTGGAACTGATGGCACTTTACTGTATAAAGCCAAAGATGCACTACTTATGTATTCTTGTGAGGTTCTGTTGCTGTGATCAACAAACTAGCATCACGGAAATGTTGAAGTGTTGCTTCCAGCATCTGCTCTGTAACACCTAGTTCTTCATCTACTCTGAACTTCTCTAAACGATGGTGAACAGCCGTTGGTGACTGCATATTTTCTTGCCTTTTTTATTTTGCTTTTGCTCTATAGCGTTTCGAAGTTTCTGCAGTGTGGATGAACAGATGGATTTTATATATTTCAAATTTATTCTGCAGGTTAATAAAAGAATACCAAGCAATAAAAAAATAAGCTTGCAAACGTGAAAGTGTGGATGTGCTAATCTGATCAAAGGAATCTGTTATCCTCCCACTCAGTCATATAATTACCACTGCATTAAATATTCTCCACCGTAATATTTAATCAATTCAAATGCAGCAGATAAGTGGGTGGAAAATTAGTGAATTAGATTGGCAATGTAGACGAATGCCAAAAAACAGACAGTGAGACTGGTCAGCAAAATAGGATAATTTATAGAAGAAAACCCTGCAGTTTCTGTCATCTCTTGGGAGAACAGTCTTGTGCTGAATGTGTTGGGGAACTTATAGAAACATATAAAATTCTTAAGAGATTGGACAGGCTAGACGCAGGAAAATGTTCCCGATGTTGTGAGAGTCCAGAACCAGGGCTCACAGTTTAAGAATAAGGTGTATGTAGGCCATTTAGGACTGAGTTGAGGAAAAACTTTTTCACCCAGAGTGTCATATGTCCCAGAAAGAACAATGAAATTCTTACTTGCAGCAGCACAACAGAATATTCAAACATAGTACACTGTAAACAATCTAATAAATGAGAGAGCAAAAAAGTTTAGTGTATATATATATACAAATACTCACAAATACACACACATATATATTTATATATACTAGACTGTGAGACTAAGTGGGGGAGGGGGGGTGTAGGGGAGGTGGTGTGTGGGGGGGGGGTTGTGGGGTGTGGGGAGGGGAGGTGTGGTGGAGGGGGGTTGTTGGGAGGGGGGCTGGGGGGGCTGGGGGAGGGGGGTCTGGGGGAGGGGGGAGGCTGGGTGTGTGGGGGAGGGGAGGGGATGTGGGGGTGTGTGTTGGGGAGGGGGGGTGTGGGGAGGGGGTGTGTGGGGGGGGTGTGTGGGGGAGGGGGGGTGGGGAAAGGGGGGTGTGGGGGAAGGGGGGGTGAGGGGAGGGGGGGCTCGCTCTCTGCTCACCCCACACCTTCAGCTTTCGGCCTCATGCAGCAGGTCCCACTCCGGCTTCACTCAGAGGCTTCCAGTTCAACTCAGCAGCTTCCGGCTGGTCATAATGGTCACCGCAGCAGCAGCCCGCGAACTGCTGACGCTCAGCGAGCTGCTGACTCTCTGCAAGCTGCTCAACACACTGCGCCCCTTCAGCTTTTCATTCTCCTCGCCGCGTTATTGACAGCGGGTTCCAGAAGGGACGGTTTTTACGATTTTTAAAGCTTCATAACTTTTGTACTATTTCTCCGATCAGAACAAAACTTATTTGACTTGCAGCAAAGGAGAATGGTGAGTAAGGTGGCGAAAAATCGTAGCGCTATGGGGGATTGTTTTTGAGCAAATTTAAATAAAACGCAGACCGGAAGTGGTCAAGATGAGAGTTTTAATAATAGTATAGATAGATATATATATACAAATGCACACGCACACAAACATACACACAAAAAACAAACACTCAATAAGAGTTGTGAATCTGTGGAATTCACTGCCACAGAAGGCAGTGGAGGCCAATTCACTGGATGTTTTCAAGAGAGAGTTAGATATAGCGCTTCGGGCTAATGAAATCAAGTGATATGGGGAAAAGCAGGAACGGGGTACTGATTTTGGATGGCGGTGCTGGCTCAAAGGGGCAAATGGCCTACTCCCACACCTATTTTCTATGTTTCTATGTTTCTATGATGCTTTGTGAATACACACTGAGGAAGTTGTTGACTCTCTCCACCACCGACCCATCAATGTAAACAGGTTTGGGGATCCTTGGGGAAGGCCTTCATCTTCTGACATCAACAATGTAGTGTGCAGGAGTTATGGACTGAAGTTAGGGGTGAATCTGTCATTAACCTTGTTGCCCAGGTTATGGAACATTGCTGGTTTCGTTTAGTTTTTTACTTTAGTTTAGAGATAAAGTGTGGAAACAGGTCCTTCCGCCCACCGAGTCTGCACCTACCAGTGATCCCCGCACACTAACACTATCCGACACACACCAGGGAAAGTTTTGCATTTTATACCAAGCCAATTAACCTAAGAACCTATACGTCTTTGGAATAAGGGGGGAAGCTGATGATCTCAGAGGAAGCCCAATCAGGTCACGGGGAGAACGTACAAACGTCGTAAAGACAAGCAGCCATAGTCAGGATCGAACTCGGAACTCTGGCACTGTAAAGGAGTAGCTCTACCACTGAGCCACAATGCCACAGTGCCGCCCTATAACTGCTGGTATATGCCGATATCATACATTGCTAAGGCGGTGGATGTTGAGGATTGTGGAATCATTTTGCGATGATGTGTGGGGTGGGGGACAGACACGACTGATGAGATGGTGTTCATACTTTGAGTGGGTTCCGGCCCCAATTAGTGCAGAGGCCTTCCCAAGGTGCCTTGCAACAGAGGCCTTCATCAGGTGCTGTGGCTGCAGAACGGAGAACCTGCCTGGAGGACCCGAAGACTTGGCGAACTACGGAACCAGGTCCGTATACTCTCCTGCTATTTATTCTAGTTATATCGCACCCTAATGGGAATCCTACTAACACACCCATGGCCTGATTTGCTCTGAAACCCGGAAGACAGGACCTGTATCTCAGCACTTGGCTCACCACACCATGGAGATTTAAACTTGAAAGAAATACTGAAAGCCCCAAACACTTAAGGAATCAAAGCAACAGCCAGTATAAATCTGTCCGTAACTAACCTGAAAACAGTTGATAATCCTTTTAATTTGATTTGGTGCAGATCCAAGCTACTTCATAAATGCATATGGAAATACAGAAACAAGGAACTACAGATGCTGGTTTATACCAAGGATAGACAGAAAGTGCTGGAGTAACTCTGCAGGTCAGGCAGCATCTCTGGAGAAATAGGATGGATAATGTTTCAGTTCAGGACTCTTCCCCCGACTGAAAGTAAGGGGTTGGCGGGTGGGGGAGGGAGTTGAAGAACTGAAGGTGAGTAAAGATCAGGACCTATCAAGCAGTAAAGTTGAAAAAGGTTAGTTAAGGGGCTGTCCCACTTGGGCGACCTAATTGGCGAGTTTAGAAGAGTTTAAAAAATGACTTGTTGAAAACCTCCTTCGACTATGTAGAAGACCTCCTTCGACCTCCTTCGACCTGCTTCGACTATGTTGAAGACTAGCTTCAACTAGCTACGACTAGCTGCGACTAACTTCGGGAAAATTGGACACTGAATAGTGGAGAGTGAAGACGACCTCCTTCGATCTCCTTAGACCTCCCTTCGACCTCCCTTCGACCTCCCTTCGACTATGATGAAGACTATCTACGACTACCTTCGACTACCCTCGATTACCTACGAATAACATGCCGACCTACTACGACTAAACCTACGAGTAAAAAACGTATCAATTTTTTCCATGGCGACCTTTTTTTACTTGGGGGCATTTTTTTACATATTGAAAAAAACGCCGGGACCTAGCTGAGGCCTCGAGTACGTGGAGACCACTCTCGAGCATGAAGGAGAATTACGAAGACCTCCTACGACCTTGTGGCGACCATGCTGCAAGTATGAGTCGAGGACAAACTCACCAGTACTCGCGGATTAGGTCGCCCAAGTGGGACAGGCCCTTTACAGCATTAAGCATGAAATCTCTTTCAGATTCATGTCAGGCATTTGACAGCTCTGGCTTGTAACTTTGTTGATGTTTTTGGAGTCTGTTTGAAAGAACCATTGGAATGAGCAGCTATGTTTGTTACAACTCCTAGTCTTTTTGAGTTTTTCTTTCGATCTAATATGTACAAACCAAAGCCTGAGGAAATGATGCAAAACAGTTTAGACAACAGTGAAGTGAAAGGAAGGAAAATGTCATGGAAACTATTTTTCTTCAAATAGGGCACCAAACATCACAGAAAATTCAACTGATTCAAATCAGTTCAATCTCAGCAGAAGCTCTGATTTAATCTATCATAATGCACATGATGTGAAAATCGGTTATAATTTTTAAAAATCCTCTCCATGTAATTAGTTATAAAGTGAGTTGATTGGAATTTTCTTTTTCAAGTTTTGACACATATTAGAATTTTTTTAAATTACTGTATGTTACTACATGGTCTTTTGGCAAAAAGATTGTCTTTTATCTATGTTGTAGAAACTTGCTATTTGTGACTGTGAGATCATACAACATGCAAACTGCAGGATAAGGTTTAAAGGGTCTTTTGTCTTGAATGCGTCAGCCAATATGTTTCAGAGTGGGAAGATGAAAGACTCCCTTCTGCCGCGTAAGATGTCCGTGCAGATGATCACAAACCTATCTTCCACTCAACTTGATACTAACTTGGAAATCTTAATGCGAGTAAACAATTAAATGACGGGCGTGAGAAATGCAATCAGTCCCGTTGATTTAACTGCGTTCAAATCAAGATGGGGTAGAGCTGCTGCCTCACAGTGCCAGAGACCCGGGTTCGATCCTGACGACAGGTACTATTTGTGCACAGTTTGTATGTTTTCCCTGTGAACACATAGGTTTGCTCTGGTTTCCTCCCACATTCCAAAGATGTGCAGGTTTGTAGGTTAATTGGCCTCTTGTGAATTGCTCCTAATGTGTAGCAGATAGCATGGAACTAATGTGAACTGGTGATCGATGTTCGGCATGGACTCAGTGGGCCAAAGGGCCTGTTTCCACGCAGTATCTCTAAACTAAACTAATGCAATGGGGGAAGTTATCCTTTCTAACATTATGGGAGAATAAAAGGTTTACAGTACCTCTGAAAATGGGAGAAATGCACTGTGCTGTTTACACTGTTGGAGAGGAACCTTTTAATCTATTACAAGTCGTTATTAATTTGCCGTGGGAGTGTTTCCATCTGACTGCAGTTGTCTCCAATAAAACTGAGTTCCATTTCACAGAACTAATCCTGACAAGCACAAAAATATTGTCAAAAGAAACGTAAATGCTGAACCAAAGATAAAGAAGTGAATGAAGTGGAGCTTGCAGCATCTTAATGTTTAGTTTAGTTTAGTTTGGAACGTTACAGTTATATTGCATGGAAGCAAGGCTTTCGGGCCACCGAGACTACTCCAACCATCGGTCACCCATTCACACTGGTTCGATTTATCCCACTGGGCTGCACGGTGGTAGAGTTGCTGTCTCACAGCGCTTGCAGCGCCGGAGACATCTGTTCGATCCCGACTATGGGTGCTGCCTGTACGGAGTTTGTACGTTCTCACCGTGACCACCTGGGTTGCCTCTGAGATCTTCAGTTTCCTCCCAAACTCCAAAGACAAACAGGTTTGCACACTATCCTAGTGTGTGTAGGATAGTGTTAATGTGGGGGTCGCTGATCGGCACAGATTCGGTGGGCCAAAGGGCCTGTTTTCGTCAACAGAGTGGTTGCCACCTATTGGGTGATATTCTCCAGATATTCTCCAGAGATATGTTGAACATTTTCATGTTATAAGTTCCAGTGACAGGGACAGGAACTCTTGTCAGCAGACAAGCATGAAACTTGGCATAAGATTTCCGCTTGGCCTGTGCCAAGGTACCAGATTTGCTAGCTGGGTTAAAACGTTTGACTGGCAGAGAATAAAGTCACAGTGGCGTTTCCCATTAATCTGAGCTTTGAATTCAGACTCAGCTGCCGTGATGGAGGTGAATTTGGAACAAAGTAAATTGAAGCAATATCAGACCAAATCTTTTACTGCAACAATATTGGTTTTAGTTTTAAGATGTACAGCATGGAAACAGGCCCTTATGCCCACCGAGTCCGCACCGACCAGCGATCCCCGCACGTTAACACATACCAGGGACAATTTACACTTATACCAAGAAAATTAACCTACAAACATGTACGTCTTTGGAGTGTGGGAGGAAACCGAAGATCTCGGAAAAACCCAAGCGGCCATGGGGAGAGCATACAAACTCCGTACAGTCAGCACCCGTAGCCGGGATCGAACCTGGGTCTCTGGCGCTGCAAGCGCAGTAAAGCCACCGTCCCACTTTCACAACCTAATTGGCGACCTCTGCCGGGTTTGCCCTTGAATCATACTTGTAGCATGGTCGCCATGAGGACATACGAGGTCTTCGTAACTCTTCCTCGTGCTCGTGAGTGGTCTCCGCGTACTCGTGGCCTCAAGTAGGTCGCGGCGCTTTTTCCAGCCTGATAAAAAATGTCAACGAGTAAAAAAAGGTCTCCATGGAAAAAAATCAATACTTTTTACTCGTAGGTAAGTCGTAGGTAGGTCGTAGGTAGGGCGTGAGGCTAGTCATAGGTGATTGCAGGTAGTCGAAGGTAATAGCTCCGGGGTGAAAAAAAGGTTAGTAGAAAAAAAAGGTAATTTAAACAGCAGAACGTCATCTCTTTCACTCCAAGGCATTTTCATTCATAGCTGGAGAGGTTTTTGGAGAGGAGACTTGTGTTTTAGAGATGGTACCAAAAGAGTAGGAGGAGAGCACAACTCTCAAAAAAACCTGCCATGCAGGTGTTGCCCACCCAGGAGGAGGAGTGGCAGGAGGTGATGCCACAGGAGGTGATAGTGCAGGAGGAGGTAGCCCTGCATGGGAGACCCCTGGAGGAGGAGACCAGGGTGGTAGTATATGTCCCCACCACCACCCCATCCTTCACTGCCTCATTTGAAGGCAGCAAAGCAGCCCTTTCTCTTGTGTCTGACACAGCATCAGAGGCAGATGCCCCATTGGTGGTGAGGGAGGGCTGGAGCAAGGTTTGGCCCTACACCTTCACCAGGCAGCAGGAGGGGGACCTTGAGGAATGGTTCCAGCAGAATGCCATCCTGTACTATAATTCTATAATTCTTCTTATTTACTTTTAATATTATTGTGTTTGCATGAATAAATTGAAAGTTTGCTTGAAATTCTTTTCAAATAATCATTATCATAATGTACTGTTTGCCTTGAAGAAATGAGACTCCGACTAATAGATAAATATGACCAATTCTTAAGGAGTTGGTCTCCTTTCATCGACTTTTTGGAATCATGTGATGCAGCGGTACCATAAGGATTGCTGATTTCAGTTCATGACGTGGATAGATCTACATCTCCGAATATAGATTTGAAAAATTCTCTTTTAAGGGGCCTTCTCTTCTATTTCTACTTTCCACCTTTTCTTTTTTTATTTCTTTATTTATTTATTTTTTTTATTTTTATATACACACTTCACATTTTTCTACTTTCTACCATCTATTTTTCCACTCTTTCCCCTTTCTATTGTTTTCTTTTTCTTGTCTTGCTTACTTCCTTCTCATAACATAAAACCAGAGGTTGTACATGGAATGGATTACGGTATGACATAGTTGGCACCTAAAATTAGGTGCCACTGTATTGTTTTGTATTGTATTAACTTCTAATAAAATAAACAAAAAAAAAAAAAACAAAAAAAAAATAATGTACTTGTGCTTGTATAATGCTTGTAATTCACTTGATTAATGAAGTGTTGGAAAGAAAAAGCCCTTGGAAATACAAATGCCGCTGACTTAAATATCTGGACGATTGAATATTTTATACCTTTAAACGTGGTGCAAATATCTAGTGAACAATTCAGTGTACATCTTGCACCTAGCAACGTCAACTAATGAATGTAAATGAAAATTTAAAAAAAGTTAAGATGCTGTAAATCAGAAATATAACCCTCAGTATGTCAGGGAGCATCTGTGGAAGGTAATATGGTGAATACGTTCAGAACGACACGGTGGCGCAGCGGTAGAGTTGCTGCCTTACGACGCCAGTAAACCGGGTTCGATCCTGACTACGAGTGCTGTCCGTATGAAGTTTGTACGTTCTCCCTGTGACCGCATGGGTATTCTCCGGGTGCTCCAATTTACTCACACTTTCCAAAGACGTAGAGGTTTGTAGATTAATTGGTTTCGGTAAAAAATTTAAATTGTCCCTTGCGTGTAGGATAGTGCTAGTGTACGGGGTATCGCTGGTCGGTGCTGAGTCAGTGGGCTGAAGGGCCTGTTTCCTCTGTTTCTCTAACGTCTATAGTCCAAGACTCTACTGATGAAAAGATTTAGGCCTGAAATGCTGAATCTTTCCACAGATGCTGCCTGGCTTACTGAATGTTTCCAATCTTTTCTGTTTTATTTTGTTATTAATTCTAAATTATAATGATGTAACTATGTCCTTCCAAGTCATTTCATTTTGTTTGAATGTCAAATTTTGGAGCAACACATTGCAGTAAGACGAATTAAGATGTTCCTTCCAATTGTTGGCACAGTTGGCACAGTAGCACCCATGCGGTCACAGAGAGAACGTCTTGGTGAGACCACACCTGGAGTATTGCGTACAGTTTTGGTCTCCAAATCTGAGGAAGGACATTATTGCCATAGAGGGAGTGCAGAGAAGGTTCACCAGACTGATTCCTGGGATGTCAGGACTGTCTTATGAAGAAAGACTGGATAGACTTGGTTTATACTCTCTAGAATTTAGGAGATTGAGAGGGGATCTTATAGAAACTTACAAAATTCTTAAGAGGTTGGACAGGCTAGATGCAGGAAGATTGTTCCCGATGTTGGGGAAGTCCAGGACAAGGGGTCACAGCTTAAGGATAAGGGGGAAATCCTTTAAAACCGAGATGAGAAAAACATTTTTCACACAGAGAGTGGTGAATCTCTGGAACTCTCTGCCACAGAGGGTAGTTGGGGCCAGTTCATTGTCTATATTTAAGAGGGCGTTAGATGTGGCCCTTGTGGCTAAGGGGATCAGAGGGTATGGAGAGAAGGCAGGTACGGGATACTGAGTTGGATGATCAGCCATGATCATATTGAATGGCAGTGCAGGCTCGAAGGGCCGAATGGCCTACTCCTGCACCTAATTTCTATGTTTCTATGTTTCTATGTTGGGCTGAATGGCCTCCTTTGATGCTGTGCAATTTAGTGGGCGTTTGTAGGTTCACTGAATTCTAAGTGATTTGCTGAGTCCCGTCATAGCGTTTAAAACTTTTTGTTTAGGCGTACCAAATGCATCAATTTTATTATATGGCATCAGAGTAAAACATTGCAATAACTGCAGACCTTAACTAAAACTGAACAAAACAAAAAACTGCAACCAAAGGACTGAAGACTGAACATATTGTAACTAACAGACATGAGACACTGAATATTTCACTAACAACTTTCACACAGAACACACTGCTGAAAAACAGACTTCCTTATTTATGATGTATTTAACACCTTCATACCATTGAAGGGGTTATTGTTCACAGTACTGTCTAGGTTATTATCAGTTGCAACTTTACGTTCACAAACTGTTCTTTGTCACTGTGTTCAGCAGACACGTTCCCAAGCAGTTAACGGCTTTTTAAACGAACAAATCCCATCAATTCTAGACTAATCCCATCATTTCTTTGCAAGTTCCCAAAGGGTGGAAGCAGTCTCAGTTGCCATTACCAGTTGATAATGCACCATCATCTTCATTTTCATTAACTTCAATTGGTATTGGTTTATTATTGCCATGTATGCTGAGGTGCAGTGAAAAGCTTTGGTCTGCATGCTATCCAATTAAGTTAGACAATTAAGCCATTCACAAGTATAATGGGTAGCGGAAATGATCTGCTAACAATTACATCCACAATGATCCTGAACAGTGAGGTGCTCAAATATTAAACCAAAATCTGAATCTAAATCCAAAGTCAGTCTGAAGCCAACATGAGCCAATTGTTTGTAATCTCAAACCAAGTTAAGCTCATACTCAACCCAACCATCATCTGAAATATAATGATCTCAAACATGTAAGCGCACACAATATTATTATGCAAATTATCTTTCCTTGGAAAGCAGGGCCAACCCTGACTTTGTTGATAAAAAGATACAGCATGGAGAAAGGCTCTATGGCCCACCGAGTCCATGCTGACCATTAATCACCCGTTCACACTTCTATGTTATTTGTACTCTATGTTATCTTATTTTCGCATCCGCCCCCTACCTACTAGAGGCAATTTATAGAAGCCAATTAACCTACAAATCTGTATATCTTTGAGATGTGGGTGGAAACAAGTACACCCGGAGGAGGCATTTGTGGTCACAGGGAGAACATGCAAACTCCACACAAACAGCACCCAAATTCAGGATGGGTGCATATCCTTGAGATGTTATTTAATCTCAGGGAACGCAAATCCTCTCTGTAGGAAGACACAGAGCTTTGTGACCCTGAAGCAGAGAAATTATGTTTAGAATATATCAAACATCATTTATATTTGGAGTACAATGAACAGTTTTTTTCTACATAAGCATTATTAAATATATGGAGGCATGTGGAAGGTCTTTGAAATAGGCACCAAAACCTAGTGCCTCTTGAATGTGGTCTCAGTGGACTATCTCTGTACACTTTGCTAATCGGGGATTGTACTTACATATGGCAATACTATAGACAATAGACAATAGGTACGAGTAGGCCATTTGGCTACTCGATTCAATGTGATAATGGCTGATCATCCTCAATCAGTACCCCATTCCTGCCTTCTCCCCATATCCCCTGACTCCACTATTTTTAATAACCCTATCTTGCTCTCTCTTGAAAGTATCCAGAGAACCTGCCTCCACCGCCCTCTGAGGCAGAGAATTCCACAGACTCACCACTCAGTGTGAGAGAAAGTCTCCTTGTCTCCGTTCTAAATGGCTTACTCCTTATTCTTAAATTGTGGCCCCTGGTTCTGGACTCCCTCAACATTGGCAACATGCTCCCTGCCTCTAGCGTGTCCAAACCCTTAACAATCTTATAAATATACTGGACTGTATGTAAGAAAAATAATTTCCCTGCGCTTTTGCAATAAAAGCACCATTAAACCATTGAGGCATGAAGTACAACAGCAGGGAGTTTACAATTATCAGGAAGAAGAAAATAGGCTGGGACAATCATCTACAAAAAGTGAGAGATGCAATGTCCAAATGGAAATCTTTAAAATAATGTTGAAGTTTGATAAGACAGATATACCGGTGTTTTTAATTGTAGAAAGTTAAAAATAAGATATTATATTAACTCAAAATCCCTAAATAGAAAATAGGTGGAGGAGTAGGCCATTCAGCCCTCTGAGCCAGGACCATTCAATTTGAGCCATTCAATATGATCATGGCTGATTATCCAAAATCAGTACCTCTTTCTGGCTTTTCCCCCATATCCCTTGATTCCATTAGCCCAAAGAGCTAAATCTAACTCTCTCTTGAAAACATACAATGAAATGGCCTCCAATGCCTTCAGTGGCAGAGAATTCCACATATTCAAAACTCACTGGGTATTTGTTTTCCTTATCTCAGTCCTAATTGGCCTACCCCTTATTTTTAAACTGTGACCCCTTGTTCTGGACTCCCCCAGCATCAGGAACAATTTTCTTGTCCGATCCTCTAAGAATTTTATTTGTTTCTATAAGAAATGCCTCTCATCCTTCTATATTCCAGCGAATACCAATCTAGCCGACCCATTCTTTCATCATACATCAGTCCCGCCATCCCAGGAATTAACCTGGTGAACCTACACTGCACTCCCTCAATAGTAATAATGTCCTTCCTCAAATTAGCAGACAAAAATTGCATACAATAGGTGCAGTCCCACCAGGGTCCTGTACAACTGAAGTAGGACCTCCTTGCTCCTTAACTCAAATCCTCTCGCAATGAAGGCCAACATGCCATTAGCTCTCTTCACTGCCTGCTTTACCTGCATGCTTACTTTTAGTGACTGCTGTACAAGTACACCCAGATCTCGTTGCATCTCCCCTTCTCCTAATCTGACACTATTCAGATAATAATCTGCCTTCCTGTTCTTGCCACCAGAGTGGATAACCTCACATAACTAAGAATGCAACTAGAGATGAGAATGTGCTAACGTCAATATAAAGAATGAGGTTGCCTTTAAGGAGCATTTAGATGAGGAGGAAAGGAACAGAAACAGTGGAGTTGCTGGCTCACAACATCGGAGACGGTGGTTCAATCCTGACTACAGGTGCTATCTGTATGGAGTTTGCATGTTCTCCCTGTGACCGCGGTAATTTTTTTCCAGGTGCTCCGGTTTGCAAATTAATTGGCTTCTGTAAATTGTCCCCAGTGTGCTGGAAAGAACTATTGTACGGTGTCGCTGGTCGGCGTGGACACGGTGGAGCGAAGGGCCTATTTCCAGGCTATATCTCTAAACTAAACTAAACTAAACGTTTGTAGATGGAATGATTTGAGATAAGGTGAGAAGAAACGAGTGAAGCATAAACATCAGCAGAAAACTATCAGCCTGAAAATCTGTTTTTGTTATCTACACAATACACAATACACACAATACAATTTTTTTGTCACTTGAACCTCATAGAGGCTCAAATGAAATGTTGTTTCTGCAGTCATACACATATAAAAAAAAGACCCAAGACACAACACAATTTACACAGACATCCATCACAGCGCATCTCCTCCTCGCTGTGATGGAAGGCAAAAAAATTTATCTCTCCCCTGCACTCCCCATTCCCCTCCCGATGTCAGAGTCAAAGCCCCCGGCGGGCGATGGCAATTGTCCCGCGGCCATTAAAGCCACACCGGGCGATGCAAGGCCACGCTCCGGGTCTTGTTGTTGGAGCCCCCGGCAGCTCTAGCAAAGTCCCGCAGCCGTTGAAGCCACGCCGGGCGATGATGTAAGGCCCCGCTCCAGGTCATCCTCGACCCCGCTACTCGGGCGGGAGAAGTTGCCGTTGCAGAAGCCCCGAAAAGCGGTCTCCCACCAGGGACCCGCGGGCTCCTGATATTACTGTCTGCCAGACCTGCGGTAAGCCTCCGAATCTCCGGGGGTCGGGTCACAGCAGCGCGCCACCACAGCTCCACCCGCTCCGGACTCAGCCAGCTCCATGATGGTGAGTAGCTCCGCAGCTCCGTGACTGGAACCCCAGGACGTTCCTGCTGGAGGCCGCTCCACGTCGCTGCCCCAACGACAACGGAGACCCGACAGGGAAAAGGTCGGGTTCTCCGTGCAGGGGAAAGATTTTAAAAGTTTCCCCCCCCCACCCCCCGCCCCCCAACACACACACACACACATACCCCATCAAAAAAATAATAAAAGCTACATTAAAACGGGACAAAAAATAACAAAAAGGCAAACGGACTGCAGAGGCTGCTGCGACGTGAGTTCACGTGCATTCACAACTAAAGGGCCTGTCCCACTTGGGAGTAATTTGCGCGTCATTTACGCGACAGGCCGGTAGTGACTGACGTGCGAAAATCGTCTAGCAGTACGACAGTCGCGCGCCAAGTGCTCTTGAGGGCCCTGCTTCTTTCGGGAGCCATTTGCGATGTTGTTTGTCTTTGTCCGATCTCCGTGGCAAGGATTTTCCAATTAGATTTTTTCAAAACTACGCGCGCTTTATACCCGGGTGGTCACGTGGGGCGGCGCTCAAATGGCGTTCAAATGACAGGCAAATGGCACCCCGACGGTGTACGGGCGGCGCATGGTTACGGACGTTGACGCATGGTAACGCATAATAAATTAGCATAGGCAATATTTGTGCATCACCGTGCGTAACCATGCATCACCACGCGCTACACGTACGCCATCAGTACATCAGCGTACGCCATCAGTACGTCAGCGTGCGCAAGGGATACGTCACGCAGGTGGCGCGCAAGGATTTTGAGCATTCCAAAATCCTGGGTGCCGCACGTTACCGCACGTCACTGCATACGCCCCCACGCCTCACCACGCGCCATGCACGTGTCACGACGTGCCAACCAATTTTTAGGATGTCGCATAAAAGACGCGCAAATTATACCCAAGTGGGACGGGCCTTTCATTACTCTTTGACCTTTGATATAATTCAACCTGAATTATGAGATCTATTATACCTGGGATAACTGTCATACTGAATAGATGTTATTACTGTGGTTTATACCAGCTCCTAAAATGACTCTGGTTAATGAATGAGGTAAAGTTGATATCAGAAAGACTTATTATGTTGTCAAAGTCTATTGCACTCTGAGGGTACATGATTCTACAGCTGCGTGAAGATTTGGGTATCTTATGGTGTCACTTCTCCGTTCAGGTACATTTTCCAAAGAAATGTAGTGGTAGTAGTTAGAATACAGGGAATAATCCATCGTTCCTCTGCTTGTAGCTTTATACTGTGTTCCCATTCAAGTGCAAATTGGAGAATTGTATTGTACTGCTCTACCTGATTGACGGTTTCATGCCCATTGAGAATGCAGAATTGCCAAATTTATCCTTCAGTCTGATGTGTGTCAATTCTGAATAGTGTAAGTAATATTCCATCCACAGTCAGATTCATCCTCATACAAATTGCACTGTTGTTGAAAATTGCTGTCGACCAATTCTTGTCTCATTTAGTAAAATAATTTGGCATGACACTGACCAGAAGCATTGCGTATATTTTAAGAAAATCTTTCCAGTATTTAGTTTTGATATTAATATTGGTTTATTATTATCTCGTGTACCAAGATACAGTGAAATGAAATTCAGATAAATCAGATACTCTTCATGAATACAACCAATCCGTATACAAAGTACCTGAGTGCAGAATATAGATTTCAGTATTGTAACATTACAGTTCAAGAGAAAAAGTCCAATATCTGCAATGAGGTAGGTTGGAAGATTGGGACTTCATTCGAGCTTATGGGAGAACCAGTCAGTAGCCTGATAACGGAGGGGAAGAGGCTCTTCCGGAATCTGCTGGTGTGTGCTTTCAAGCTTTTGTGCCTTCTACCCATTGGAATTTGGGGAGAAGAGGGAATAACAAGGGTGAAAAAAGGTCTTTGATTATGTTGGCTGCTTTCCCAAGGCAGCGTGACATGCACAAGGGTCAATGGTGGGGAGTCTGGTCTGTGTGATGCATTGGGCTGCATTCACAACTTTTTGCCATTTCTTGTGGTCTCAGGCAGAGCTGTTGCCAAACCAAACTTGGGCAGCTTACAACCCAGCAGCATGAATATTGATTTCTCTAATTTCAAGTAACCCTTGCATTCCCTCTCTCTCCATCCTTCCCCCACCGTAGTTGTCCTGCTAATTTTATTGTTCGTGTCCCCTCGTTATTACCTCCACAGCCAACAATCGACCATTGTGGGCTCTTTGGGCATTGGTGTTGGCTATGATTTTTTCAGAACCTTTTCATACCTCTAGTTTCCCTCTCCCCTGAATCTCAGTCTGAAGAAAGATGTCGGCCCGAAACGTCACCAATTCGTTTTCTCTAGAGATGCTGTCTGACCCGTTGAGTTACTCCAGCATTTTGTGTCTGTCTTCGATGTAAACCATATCTGTAGTTCCTTCCTACACAAGCTGTGATGTGACCTGATTAACCCTGCAGCCTGAGTGTATGGTTTCCATGGTGCATCTGTAGAAGTTGGTAAGAGTTGTTGGGAATGGGCACAGTGTAAGTGACTGATTGCAAATTCTTAGCACAATGTAACTGAACAATACACAATCAGCATTGTTCAATAGGAGACAGCAAATCAATGTAGACTGGCTGAATGCAGTGAAATAAACACCATACAAGCAGGGAGTGTCAAATGTGCATTGCCAAACTGAACAGCTCCATGGATGGACAATGGCATATGGTGGGCAAGGTTCATATGGGAAGGACTGTGGCAAAACAGAAAGATATGAATACATTTTCAGATCAGAAATGTAATTGGCAAAAGCAGTTCAGTGTACAAGTTGTAAAAGAGCAGCGAATGTGGAAATAAAAAAAGACACAATGCTCTGGAGTGATGATTTCAGCTCTCTTCTGAGCCTTTTAGGCTAAGCCAATCCTTGTTAACACATGGGAAATTAAAATCCCCTGATCCTATAACCCTCTTATTATCACATCTACCATTTGCCTAAATATCATGTCCTTCCATTCCTGTAGTAGGGAACCCCCATCAACACTACCATGAGCAATGGAAGGGATAAGGAAGCTAAAAACTGACTGGCCCATTTTCATAAATTTAATAACATGCAGAGTGATTGCATTGATGAATGCGGCAGATGAAGGAAACTTTGAAGGTTTTTTTGTCTTGCCCCGGATTTATCTCTTCTTCAGATTTATATCTATCTATATCATATTGAATGGCGGTGCAGGCTCGAAGGGCCGAATGGCCTACTCCTGCATCTATTTTCTATGTATTTCTATGTATCTATATATAAATCTGAAGAAGGACCCAGCCCACAATGTCACCTATCCATGTTCTCCAGAGATGCTGCCTGACCCGCAAGTTACTCCCGCACTTTGCGTCTATGCTCTATTCTCCCACCAGCTGATCACTACTGGGGCAGCTCATGGGGCGGCATGGTGGCACAGCGGTAGAGTTGCTGACTTACCACACCAGAGATTGGGGTTCAATCCTGACTACGGATGTCGTCTGTATGGAGTTTGCACGTTCTCCCTGTGACTGCATGGGTTTTCTCCGGGTGCTCCAGATTCCTCCCACTTAACAAAGACCTACGGGTTTGTAGGTTAATTGGCTTCTGTAAAGTGTTCCTAAAGTGTAGGATAGAACTAGTGTGCAGGGTAATAGTTGGATGGCGTGGCCTCGGTGGGCCAATGTCCATGCTGCTGTACCTCTCACGCTACAGTTAGCTTTTGCTCTGAACATTTGGATGTCAAAAATGATTGACAAGGTCTGCTCCTTAAATCTTCCAAAGCCCACGCATTTTGATTTTCTTCTGATGAATTAGCAGCACATTGACTTTAAAGGTGACTATTCCTTGTGGGATGCCACATGAAGTTTTCTATGGTAATGGATGACTGCAGGTTAGTACAATAATAGTCATGTTGTCTTTCCCACAGCAGATATGCCCTCCTGCAATTGGCCTGCAATTGGTGCCTGACATCAGAAACAAGCAGCAGGATTTTATGCCTCCAGGAACATTGGAGCAGACAGTTGAACAGCACCTGTGCTACAAGGTAAGAGGAACATACTGAGTTGGGACATCAGTGTCAATTGAAAGAAAGCACAATCATGGGCAAAGCCATAAGCACACCTTTTCCAAAGTCGGTATACTGTAGATCACGGCTTGGACTTATAGAGCCGTTAGAATTTATTTAAGACTCTAGAGACAGGTTTAGTGGGATATGGGCCAAATGCAGGCAGGTGGTACTAGTGTAGATGGGACATGTTGGTCGGTGTGGGCAAGTTGGGCCTAGTGACTAAGACTCCATGGGAATTCACGATCACAACAGCACTTCAATTCATGGCAAATATTTTAAGCTTTAACTTCAAGGGTTTTTACAGGCTCTCAACAGTTGGATAACTGTGCATTCTAAAATCGCCTTGTGTCCCATTCGCAGGCAAAATCAAAAGCCGCCGACTCACCATGGAAAGAAATCCAGCAGAACATCCCGCAAGTGGTAAGTAGTGGAGCCCACTCAGAAGGAACAAGCAACGCAGCTTCATCAGTTAATACTCTATTCCAACCATGAAGAAACAGGTAGTGGATCTGAGAGAGTGAAGTGTGACTTTGGGCAACAGCACAAAGTGGGCACTGTTGACCCATTCCTTCTCTCCAGAGATGCTGCCAGTCCCGTTTGTGTCTACCTTTTAATACCTCTCCTGATTCCCTGTACCCTTGAAGTTGGAGAAATGAATACAAGGTTATACCTCACGTACCTGATTGTAATCACTTGTAGTCTTACCACTGATGGGATGGCACGCATCTAAAAAAGGTTCTCCCTGTATCTCGGTACGCGTGACAATAAACTAAACTGAACTAAAAGAAGATGGGTCCATTATCCAAACGTCAGTAATTGGGAAAATGCTGGAATCTTTAATAAAAGATGGTGTAACAGAACACCTTAAAAAAAATAAGAGGATTGAGCAGAGTCAGCATGGATTTGTGAAAGAAATATCATTTTTTTTAAATCTACTAGGGTTTTTTTTTTTAGCTTAGTTTATTAAGGTACAGTGAAAAGCTTTTTGTTGCTTGCTATCCAGTCAGGGGAAAGACTATACATTACAGACAAGTCGACAACAGTGTATGACTAGCGGAATAGAGAAAGAGGAGCCAGTGGGTTTGGTACATCTGGATTTTCAGAAGACTTTCAAGAGGATTCCACATGAAAGACGAAGGAGTCCTGGGTTCGATCCGGACTATGGGTGCTGTCTGTACGGAGTTTGTACGTTCCCACCCGTGACCACGTGGTTTTTCTCCCAGATCTTCGGTTTCCTTCCACACGCCAAAGACGTACAGGCATGTAGGTTAATTGGCTTGGTATGTATAAATTGTCCCTCGTGTGTTTAAGGTAGTGTTAATGTTCGGGAATCGCTGGTCGGCACGGACTCGGTGGGCCGAAGGGTCTGTTTCCACACTGTATCTCTAAACTAAACTAAACTAAACAGTCAGCAGAAAGACAACACATGATTCCAATCGAGCCATCCACAGTGTACAGATACAGGATAAAGGGAATAACGTTTATAACATTTAGTGCAAGATAAAGTGCAGCAAAGTCCGATCAAAGATAGATAAAAAGGAAAACGATATTATAAGATTTAAGAGGAGCTTCATACAAAAACGTTGCACTGTGTGGTGTCAATTTTTGTATGAATGTATGAATATATGCCCTAGATCCTTTTGTGCCTTGTTCCATTTATAACCTCGTTGTCCATGGAAGGCATTTTATTCCTTCTAGCATACTCATCTGTACTAAAATTCGTTCATATCATCAGTATTTATAATTCCTTATTCAATTAGTGGTTGAATTCAGAAGATCTTTAGCTTTATTCTGCAGCACCTCATGGCAAGTTAGTTATATATGGTTCCTTCAAGATGTATTTGAAAAATGACCTGGTTCTCACTGTGTGATTTAAAAAAAGTCTAACATTAATATAAATGCAAAAAACTCTTTGGGCAAATTACATTCTTGCAGACTTCAACTGGAGAAATGTGAACTGCACTTCTAAAAGCTGATTAATTATTTAGTTCAATTAAAGGTTTTTACTGTAGGTTTAATTATAACCAAAGATCTGCAATGTCTGATTAGCCTGCAGGGAGAAATAATACCACATAAATGGGTCTGACATGAAGATATACATTGTTCTTGAAGAGGGTAAAAAAATCTCACGCTTTATTTTAACTTGCCCAAACAATCCATTGCCGAAGAAGGCCATTTGGCCCATTGGGTCCATGGCAGCTCCCCGCAGAGCAACCCCATTCATCCTCAATGTAGTCACAACAAGTCTGTCCATTATTTTCTCTGATGCATCTCGAATTCCCTAAATTGCCAGCTTCTTGACGGCCAAATACATATGCTTTCCGTAGCCTGAGCTCCATGAATCTTGTGGGAAAGGGATTGAATAAGATAGACCTGGAGAGGATGGCCTCACCTGGGGAAAGAAGTTGGGAGCGGAGCCTAATCGAAGGACTGCATGCGGGGCCATTAATAAATTCTATAAGAAATTCAGGAGAAAATTCTTTACTCGCACAATATGTTCAAACCATATAACATTTACTCTGGAGTTTCAGTGAATGAGACAATGGGATTGGCTTCAGTTTGGTGTGTCATGCAGGGTGCAGGGTTCCGCAACATATTGGAGTCAGGTTACTGCTAAAACTCATCCATGGTCTCTAGCTTCTTTTTAATTGTCTATAATCACCCTTGTAATTTAGTCAACCCTCACGTCATTTAGTTTGAAGAAAGGTCCCGAACCGAAACGTCCATGTTCTCCAGGGATGCTGCCTGACCTGCTGATGTTACCCTGGCAATTTGTACCTTTCCATGGTAGACCAGCGTCCGCAGTTCCTTGTTCATACTCTCTAACTTTCTTTCTCTTTTATTTGACGTCTCCCGCTCTTTCCTGCAAATACATCTCTGTAAGGTGTTTTCATAAAGCAAGGTTTAAATGCATTTCATCAAGAGTTCTGAAACAAGTGCTGGAAGAACTCAGCCAGTCTGGCAACATCTGCGGAGAGAGAAGACAGTTAACATTTCAGAGCAGGCAACCCTGCCTCAGAACTGGCGGCAGAGGGGAGGTGTTCCCATTTTCATAACAGGCCTGGGAGCTGCAGAATGAGGTGTGAGGCAAAATGTGAAATGGAAGACAGACACGGGTCCGGCAGAAACTCTGGAGGAAAAGGATGGGTGACGTTTTGGATCTGGACCCTTCTTCAGACTAAACGTCACCTATCCATGTTCTCCAGGGATGTTGCCTGACCTGCTGAGTTATTCCCACATTTTGTGTCTTTCTTTGATAAACCAGCATGGTAAAGTACTGTAGTTTGACACAAAATGCTGGAGTAACTCAGCGGGTCAGGCAGCATCTCTGGTGAGAAGGAATAGGTGATGTTTCCGGTCGAGACACTTCTTCAGACTAAATGTAAATTAGATGAGACAACACCACTTTCTCTGTCCCCAGTGTTAACTGCAGCAACGTTTTCTTTTGCTTCCCACAGTGATCAGAAATCCAGCAACCTGGGAAATGGGCATCTATGGATCTGGAGTCGTGATTATCCTGGTGATAGTCGGAGTGAACCTGTGGAAACTCTGGAAGTCTGGGAATTTCCCGGCACCCTCTCCATTCCCAAACTATGATTATAGATACCTGGAACAGAAGTACGGGACTTCATACTCTGAGGTTAGGCAAAAGGTAAGGCCAGAATAATTCTCCAAATGATTTTAGAAACATAGAAACATGGAAAATATGTGCCAGGAGTAGGCCATTCGGCCCTTCGAGCCAGCACTGCCATTCAGTATGATCATGGCTGATCATCCAGAATTGGTACCCTGTTCCTGCTTTCTCACCATATCCCTAGATTCCGTTAGCCCTAAGAGTTATATCTATCTCGCTTGTGAATACATCCAGTGAATTTGCCTCCACTGCCTTCTGTGGCAGAGAATTCCAGAGATTCACAACTCTCTGGGTGAAATAGGTTTTCCTCATCTCAGTCCTAAATGTCCTACCCCTTATTCGTAAACTGTGACCCCTAATTCTGGACTGCCCCAACATGGGGAACATTTTTCCTGCATCTAGCCTGTCCAATCCCTTAAGAATTTTATATATTTCTAAATCATTCTAAATTTTATATATTTTATATATTTCTCATCATTCTAAATTCCAGTGAATATAAGCCCAGTCGATCCATTCTTTCATCATGTCAGTCCCGCCATTCTGCGAATTAACCTGGTGAACCTACGCTGCACTCCCTCAATATCAAGAATGTCCTTTCTCAAATTAGGAGACCAAAACTGCACACAATACTCCAGGTGCGTTCTCACCAGGTACAACTGCAGTAGGACCTTATTGCTCCTATACTCAAATCCTCTCGCTATGAAGGCCAACATGCCATTAACTTTCTTCACAGCCTGCTGTACCTGCATGCTTACTTTCACTGACTGATAAACAAGGACCCCCAGATCCCGTTGTACTTCTCCTTTTCCCAACTTGACACCATTCAGATAATAATCTGCCTTCTTGTTCTTGCCACCTAAATGGATATCTTCACATTTATCCACATTATTCTGTATCTGCCATGCATCTGCCCACTCACCCAACCTATCCAAGTCGCCCTGCAGCCTCATAGCATCTTCCTCGCAGCTCACACTGCCACCCCGCTTTGTGTCATCCGCAAACTTAGAGATGTTACATTTAATTCCCTCGTCTAAATCGTCTAAGTTCCTTTGTCTAAATTTTCTGTGATTTTCATTCCAATGATTTTCCATGTGGGATTTGTGCCTAAATTTGGAAAACAAAAGGCTGGTGGTCCATAGTTAAAGAGCAGGGAAGAGCGACTAATCGGACTTTGCTGGACTTCATCTTGCACTAAACGTTATTCCCTTTATCATGCATCTGTACACTGTGGATGGCTCGATCGTAATCATGTATTGTGTCTCTGATGACTGGTTAGCACGCAGCAAAAGCTGTTCACTGTACTTCAGTACACATAACAATAAACTAAACTAAACTAAACTAAACTGTCACCCCTTTCAAGAATGAGCATGGCCAGAGTGGGCTGAGTGAAGTGCCGTGTTGTAATTCTACTGGTCAAAGAAACGGATTTTCAAGAATATTTCAAAGGAGGGGCTACACAAGAGGAAATTGCAAAATACTAGGGCCGAGACAGCTAAAGGCCTCGCTTATGTCCATGGTTGAGTGAAGAAGTTTGGACATGCTCATGAAACCAGGTGTGGAGGAGCACTGGGATGTTCCAGAGCTGCAGAAGGCTACACACGCAGAGAAGTGATCGGTCAAATGTCACCTCTGGGTTGCGTGGTTGTGGTTTGACCAGCTCCAACTGCTCGTCTGTATTAGACACAAAGTGCTGGAGTAACTCAGTGGGTCAGGCAGCATCTTTGGACAAAATGGATAGGTGATGTTTCGGGTTGGGTGAAGGGACCCCACTCGATACGTCACCTATCTATTTTCTCCAGAGATCCTGCCTGACCCACTGAGTTACTCCAGCACTTTGTGTTTATCTATGGTATAAAACAGCATCTACAATTCCTTCTTATTACATGTATGCCTGTCTATATTATTGGCTCAAGTCTTCATAACCAATTGTACTTTGCTGGTGCGATCAAATCCAGGCTAAGGATGGTAATGATAGTTTAATGGTGGAGGAGTTTAATGGTAGAGTCTCTGATGAGGTTACAGCCCGACATCCGTGTACTCTCAGCTCACCCCTTCCTGGGGTGTTTCACATGGCCGTTGATATCTACAACAACCTCCACACCCACAATCACCCAGGATCAAGAACAAAGGAGTTGCCTCACAAACCTGACCTGTTAAACATCAGATGGAATACAGCTTGCAGATCTGTTAACGTACACAAAATGTTAGAGTAGCTCACCGGGTCATGCAGCATCTCTGGAGAACATGGATAGGTCACCTATCCATGTTCTCCAGACATGCTGCCTGACCCGATCAGTTATTCCAGCACTTTGTGTCCTTTTGAGTAAACCAGCTTCTGCAGTTCCATGTTTTTACATGCAGATAGAGGATCAGAGAGTCAGAGAGTCATACAGCATGGAAACAGCCTCCCACACCGCCCAACATGTCCCATCGACACTAGTCCCACCAGCCTGCGTTTGGCTCAGACCTGTTAAGTGCATTCAAGAGTTAAGCGTCACCTCTCTAAATGAGCTGTAAAAATGTCTCCTAATAAAATGTTCGTAAATTGTCTAAATGCATTCAAGGACAAAAGCCTGGAGACAAAAAATGTTACTGGTTAAAAAGGTAAATGGTCCAGGTACCTTTCTGCTCATTAGGAAAGCCTCTCATGCTTGCCAGCTGAACACATTGAAGACTGATTCTTGCACAACGTATTAAAATTGAGGACAACTGGATGAACAGCCATAGAAGAATAATTGAACCCAAGTGTGTGACAGACCTGGATTAACTTGCTCACTGTCTTATCTCCAAGTACCTGCTCCTGTCAATTACCTAACAACTTGGCACTGGAATATAAATAGGTTTTAGTTGCAGTGTTTGAGGTGAGTATCCAGTGAGTAGTTAACTCCCTGGCCTTCCACTACTGAGTCATAAATCTGAGCACGGTTCAGGCACTTCGGCTGAAAACCACTTCTCCTTGCTGACTGATGTGCCTGTTAAATGAGCTTAGCCAGTCTAAAGGGACAGCAAGCATAGCAGCTCCTATAATAGACGGCCTGGTGGTCAGGATCATATCCACGGAGACCTTGCTTTCAACAGAGACCTAAACTAAACATAAATGGTAGAGCAGGAGGTCACCCTTGTGAGTCCAGAAGATATATGACCTAAAGAAAGGTCCTGACCTGAAACGTTACTTATCCATGTTCTCCAGAGATGCTGCCTGACCTGCTGAGTTACTTCAGCATTTGGTGTCCTTCTTTTTTATAAACCAACATCTGTAGTTCCTTTTTATGACATTTTGTTCAATGCATAGTGGTTTCAGAGATGTATCTCACTCAGGGAAGAGTTAAACTGTAGTCATAAGATGGACCATTCGGCCCATCAAGTCTACTCCGCCATTCAATCATGGCTGATCTATCTCTCGCTCCTAACCGCATTCTCCTGCCTTCTCCCCATAACCTCTTACACCCGTACAAATCAAGAATCTATCTATCTCTGCCGTAAATATATCCACTGACTTGGCCTACTCAGCTTGCTGTGGCAAAGAATTCCACAGATTCACCACCCTCTGACTTCTGACCTGAGATTTTTTTCTGACCGCTGTGACTCGCTGAATTATTTGAACATGGGTTGGGTATTAGTGCACCAGCTACATGTTCTTGATACAGTGCATATTAGTCCAAAGGCAAGAAGATCCAATTTTAGATATTAAATTGCAAGGAGACCCCTCCCTTGCTGTTATAATCCTTTATAAGTACGCAGGTCAAGCAACTATATTGTCTCAGTGATGTCCTTGAGTGTGTGCTGGTTTCCATGAGTGTGTGGATAGAATGCTTGCACCTTGCACTAATTGTGCAGCAGAGTGTGGTCTTCAGTCATCTTGGACCTTCTTGCCTTGGGATCAAAACTCCTTTAGTCAGCATGGTGGCGCAGCAGTAGAGTCACTGCCTTACAGCGCCAGAGACGTGGGTTCAATCCTGACTATGGGTGCTGTCTGTACAGTGTTTGTATGTTCCCCAATGACTGCTTGGGTTTTCTCCAGGTGTTCCAGTTTTCTCTCACACTCCAAAGACGTACAGGTTTGTAGATTATTTGTCTTTGGTAAAAAATTATGAATTGTCCCTAGTGCGTAGGATAGTGCTAGTGTACGGGGATCGCTGGTCGGCATGGACTCAGTGGGCCAAAGGGCCTGTTTCCTTGCTGTATCTCTAAACTAAACTTGCTTTGTCAAGACCATGTAGCGATGTACCAATACCCAACCCATGTTCAAATAATTTACAAAAAGGCAGCCCAGAATGGGGTGGAAGCAATATGATAACAAGGAATTGTAGATGCTGGTTTATACCAAAGAAGGACACTAATGCTGGAGCATCAGTGGGTCACGCAGCATCCTTGTAGAGAATGGCCAGGTGACGTCATTTTGGGCCATGTTCTTCAGAGATGCTGTCTGACTCACTGGGTGACTTTGTGTCTATCTTTGGAGTGGGAAGCAATCCTCAATCCCCAGGGACTGTTTAAGAGAGGGAAAGAGGGAGAGAGTGAGGGAGGGGGAGAGAGGGGGAGAGATGGAGAGAGAGGGAGTGTGAGTGGGAGAGAGAGGGGCAGAGAGGTGGAGCGGGAAGAATGGAGAGAGTGAGGGAAAGAGAGTGAGAAAAGGGGAGGGAGAGGAAAGGAGGGGAAGAGAGGGAGGATGGGCGGGGGAAGGTGAGAAGGGAGAGGGGCAGAGTTAGAGCGGAGAATAAGAGCGGGGAGGAGGATGGCGGAGAGGGAGTGAAAACAGAATCTGTCATTCTAATCTTAGCTGAAGTGTGGGTAGAGAGAAATGTTGTGACATCCCTGAGTGGCCAAACATGCTAGGAACATGAACCAGGGTAGTGCCGGATTTAGATGAAGAGAGGCCCTAGGCTATTCCACTCCTACTTACCCCTGTGTTTTGACTTTTGAAGCCTGAAAGTATCCAAAGATGTTCCCTCTACCCATGATCACTGCTTACTAGCCCCCTAGATTTTGAGGCCCTAGGTTTCAGCCTGTCAAGCCTGTAGGTAAATCCGGCACTGAACCAGTTGTATAACAATAGGGGCTTCAGAGAAGATAGAGGTTCATTTTGTCCTAGAGATGAAGGATTTGAGTGGACCTATCATCAGACTTCCCCAGCCCACAAATTCACTCAACCATCTTCCCATTCTATAAACTGACCCCAACCCACCAATAACAGCACGTGCCCTATAATGTTCTATAATGTATGTGTCTGCCTCAAAAAGACAGCCAGCTTCATCACAGACCCACACCAACATGGCCACACAACCATTTCACTCCTGCTATCAGGAAGCAGACATAGGAGCATGAAAACAGTAATACCCAGCTTCAGGAACAGCTTCTTCCATTTTTTTTTCTCATGTATTATATTGTTTAGAGTACTATGTTTACATATTCTGTTA
The DNA here is from genome assembly GCF_010909765.2 of Amblyraja radiata. Lineage (NCBI taxonomy): Eukaryota > Metazoa > Chordata > Chondrichthyes > Rajiformes > Rajidae > Amblyraja > Amblyraja radiata. The sequence continues at coordinate 29,415,274 of NC_045975.1, read as the reverse complement.
TGCTGCTGCATGTAAGAATCATATTGTTCTATCAGGGACATATGACAATAAAACACTCTTGACTCTTGAACAGGGTCCAGTCCTGAGTAGGGTCTTGCCAAGTACATCAGTCATCCCTCTCTGCCTCTACAGATGATGCCTGACCCACTAAGCACCTCGTTCAGTTTGTTATTTTGCCACAGACATTGTATTGGAGATATGTTCATCCTGTAACCAAAAGTTTTAATGGATATTTCATGTCGACTTTGTTGATCGAATTTAACAAACAACATCACGATAAACCTAAATTGTGTGCTTTATTGCACCATAAATATCCTTTCATAATTGAAAAACTTACCTGTATAAGAAAATGATTATTTTATTCATGGAGTTTGATTCGTCTGTTGGGTCTCCCTTCTGGTTTGCATAACTAATGCAACTTATTTGTCATAAATGTACGAACAAGATTTAAAAAATGGCATCAGCTTATAATTTGCTGTGGACCTCGTTAAAGTTCCTGTGATTCATAGAGGTTGTTCACATTATGCCAACATAAACCCAGTTTAATACTGCAATAGTAAAGTTATGTGAAGCAGGTGGATGCTTGCCAATTTAGCTCTTCATTAAGCAGTTTGATAAGTTCATAAGTTCTAGGAGCAGAATTAGGCCATTTGGCCCATCAAGTCTACACCGCCATTCAATCATGGCTGATCTATCTTTCCCTCTCTACCCCATTCACCTACCTTCTTCCCATGCCCCTGACACGTACTAATCAAGAATCTGTCAATCTTTGCCTTAAAAATATCCACTAACTTGGCCTCTATAGCCATCTGCGGCAATGAATTCCACAGCTTCACCACCCTCTGACCAAAGAAATACCTCCTCATCTCCTATTGTACGTCCTTTTATTCTGAGGCTATGGTCTCTGGTCATGGACTCTTCCACTAGTAGTAATAATAATAATAATAATAATAATAATAATAAACTTTAATACGGACTCGAGGTCCAGACAAGGGGCAACATTACATTAAAAATGCATTGCATATTGAAAAAATATCATAAATACATATAAAATCTTAGTATATCACTTATAAAAGCATCATAGATTATATATTTTAAAAAAACAAAAAAAACACAATACATAAGTTAAAAATCCAGATTAAAAGAATGATCAATGTCCTACAACGAGACAACGATACCAGTGTCTCCACAACTGGGATTCGTAGCGTGTAGTGCTAACCCTTATGTTTGACAAGACCACAATAATTACATTTTTAGAGTCATTTATCCTGCAAATGAATTTATACATGTGATTTCTTAGGATAGCTTCTAAAGTACTGACTCCTGCAGCCACAAACATATTACTGGCACTACACCATCTAGGTTTCCTTAGCAGTGTTCTCATGGCATCGTTATATGTCACCTTTAGTCTCTGCAAACTTGTCTTTCCATAGTTCGACCACAGGTGCACAGTGTAGAGTGGTGTGCAGTATGCTCTAAATAGCGACAGCTTCACCACATCTGCACAGTAGAAACATCCTCCCCACATTTACTCTATCCAGGCCTTCAGGGGCCTAACTAAAGTAGTTTTTGCACCGACTCTGACAAGTAATACCACCCACCAATATTGTTGGCATTTATTTATAGACCTTGAGAGAGTCAGTCAATTAAAAATCTAGATACCTAAATCAACACTGTGCCATATCATTCATGATTCATGGCAATTAAGGCTAGATTTGTCGAGGCAGTCAGTTCACTCCTTACGAATGACAAAGCATTAAACAAAATGCAGGGGACCTGGAGAAAAGTCATCTCACATAACGATAGGAAGTGTTAAAGTCGTGGTCATAAGTGAGTACAATGCATCTTCTTAAATTTGGATAGTGCAGAGAAACAGAATGGCTTTGTAGACATTTCTATGATGGCTTTCTAGGTTATCTGTCACTGTGGCACGTTGCAGCATGAATTACATCATTATACTGCAGCAGAGAGAGAAAAAAATAATTTGCTGGGATATTACCACAAATGTCATGATAGAAAAGGATTTTAAACACCACCTTTCACAGCCTTAGGCTGCCCGAAAGCACTCTGAAATGTTCTCATGTGAATGGCAGAATGGTGACACTACTACACCAGAATCTAAAACTCTGGAATCTTGGGATCTACTACTGTCGGTGTGGCGTTTGCATGTTCTCCCTGTGATCCAATGGGGCTCCCTTGGACATTCCAATTTGTCACCACATCCCAAAGATGCATCAGTAGGTTAATTGGCCATGGTCAATTGTCCATCGTGGGTGATATGAGAATCGAGGACATGTGAAGGGGAATATGTTGCTGGGAACTAAATGGAAGATTAGGAAAGTTCTCTGAGATAGCAAGGATTTGATAGGTCAAACATCAAAAGGCAATATAAAAATGGAAACACAAATCACTTATACAGATAGAAGACTTTTAGTCCATTGTCCAGATTCCACCTCTGGATTCTTCACTGCTCCACGCTCTCACTAAAGTTCAGCAGATATCTTCTGTCTCAGATTTATGTCCAATTCCCTTCTGAAAGTTGTTACTGAATTTTGCAAAGTTTGCTTCGGATTTTTCTCCCTGATTCATTTGACGTTGATCCCGAAGCTGTGCGTTCTAGTAATATAAACATTTTTGTGGAAATAAATAGATTCCTCTCATTTATACCATCAAACCCCTCACAATAATGTCAATCTCCATTAAATGTCCTCTGGACCATCTCTGGCGTGCGGACAACCCTAGTGTCACAAGTCCCTGCACATAACTCAACTTCTTTAGAGATGGGATCATTCTTGTTTAATCTCTCTAGGGCTTTGGAATCCTTATTAAAGAACAGTGGTCTTCAGATGCAAGTTAGATATAATATTTTTACGATTTATATGATTATGGAAAAAGAAGAGTTTTATCCATTTGATACCTTGATTTACCTTTATTGACTTTGGACATTTTGACTAATCACTGACTTGTCATCCATCTCAGGACTTCACTTAGATCAGTGGAAACTCTAATCTTTAGATCTCATGTTACCTTGATCTCTGTATGCTTCCCACATCTGCATTTAATTAAATTGAACAAAGTGAATGTTATTGTTAAATAAAAACTGGCTCAAACCCTTGGGAGTAAACACCATTAGTCAGAAGTTTCCTTATCTGATTAAATCTTGCATATAACTTGGAGACAAAAAAATGCACTTTTAGTTTTACAAGAGTTTTCAATTATATCTTGCAGCGCTATCTAGAGTATAGTTGTTATTCTACCGAATGCTAAGAGCATGAATATGCATTACCCTAATTATACCCTCTTCTTTTTATAGCAAAGGTTCTAGGCCAATATGAATATGTACGACATTGTGCTCCACCATATTATGCTGAAAATTGTAAGAAAATGATCTCTCATCGGAGGTTGAGGGGAATTCTCCCACTGTACTTCACTACTTTTTCTCGGATGGTAGAGAGTAAAAATCCTCCTTGATCACAATAACCAAAGTTGACCTATTAGTTTTCCTCTTGGTTAGTAATAAAGTCAAATCCGAGTAGGACCTTCACAGTGAATGGTTGGCCCAGAGGAGTGTGGTCGAGCAGCGGGATCTAGGAGTACAAGCACACAGTTCCCTGAAAGTGGCATGACAGGTAGATAGAGTGGTGAAGGGGGTATTTTTTGTTACATTGGCCTTCATCAATAGACAATAGACAATAGAGAATAGGTGCAGGAGTAGGCCATTCGGCCCTTCGAGTCAGCATCGCCATTCACTGTGATCATGGCTGATCATCCACAATCAGTACCCCGTTCCTGCCTACTCCCCATATCCCCTGACTCCGCTATCTTTAAGAGCTCTATCTAACTCTCTTGAAAGCATCCAGAGAATTGGCCTCCACTGCCTTCTGAGGCAGAGAATTCCACAGATTCACAACCCACTGTGTGAAAAAGTTTTTCCTTATCTCCGTTCGAAATGGCTTACCCCTTATTCTTAAACTGTGGCCCCTGGTTCTGGATTCCCCCAACATCAGGAACATGTTTCCTGCCTCTAGCGTGTCTAAACCCTTAATAATCTTATATGTTTCAATAAGATGCCCTCTCATCCTTCTAACTTCCAGAGAATACATGTCCAGCTGCTCCATTCTGTTTGCATATGACAGACCCGCCATCCCGGGAATTAACCTTGTAAACCTACGCTGCACTCCTTCAATAGCAAGAATGTCCTTCCTCAAATTTGGAGACCAAAACTGCACACAATACTCCAGGTGTGGTCTCACTAGGGCCCTGTACAACTGCAGAAGGACCTCTTTGCTCCTATACTACTCAACTCCTCGTGTTATGAAGGCCAACATGCCATTTGCTTTCTTCATTGCCTGCTGTACCTGCATGCTTACTTTCAGTGACTGATAAACAAGGACCCCCAGATCTCATTGTACTTCCCCTTTTCTCAATTTGACACCATTTAGTTAGTAATCTGCCTTCCTGTTTTTGCTACCAAAGAGGATAACCTCACATTTATCCACATTAAACTACATCTGCCCACTCACCCAACCTGTCCAAGTCACCCTGTATCCTCAGAGCATCCTCCTCACAGTTCTCACTGCCACCCAGCTTTGTGTCATCTGCAAATTTGCTAATGTTGCTTTTAATCCCTTCATCTAAATCATTAATGTATATTGTAAATAGTTGCTGTCCCAGCACCGAGCCTTGCGGTACCCCACTTGTCACTGCCTGCCATTCTGAAAGAGACCCGTTTATCCATACTCTTTGTTTATTGTCTGCCAACCAATTTTCTATCCATGTCAGTACCCTACCCCTAATACCATGTGCCCTAATTTTGCCCACTAATCTCCTATGTGGGACCTTATCAAATGCTTTCTGAAAGTCTAGGTATATTACATCCACTGGTTGTCACTTGGCCATTTTCCTAGTTACATCCTCAAAGAATTCCAGAAGTTTAGTCAAGCACGATTTCCCCTTCGTAAATCCATGCTGACTCAGACTGATCCTGCTACTGCTATCCAAACGTGCCGCTATTTCATCTTTTATAATTGACTCCAGTGTCTCCCCCACCACCGATGTCAGGCTAACTGGTCTATAATTCCCTGGTTTCTCTCTCCCGCCTTTCTTAAAAAGTGGGATAACATTAGCTACACTCCAAACCACAGTAACTGATCCCGAATCTATACCGTTCAGGTTATTGAGTACAGAAGTTGGATACAAGATACAAGATACAGGATACATTTATTTGTCACATGTGCCACAGTGAAATGAGATCACCATACAGCCATACAATAAAAATAAAGAACACAACACACGATAGAATTTAACATAAAACATCCCCACACAGCAGAATCACACAGGATGGAGCTTTATGTTATTGCTACACAAGATGTTGGTAAGGCCGCATTAGGAGTATTGTGCTCTGTTTTGGTCACCTTGCTATAGAAAGGATGTCATTAAGCTGGAAAGAGTGTAGAGTATATTTACGAGGATGCTGCCAGGACCCAAGAGCCTGAGCTATAGGGATAGCTTGGGCAAGCTAGGATTTTATTCCTTGGAGCACTGCAAGCTGTGGAGTGATCTTATAGAGGTGTGTAAAATCATGAGGGAAAGCAGGATTCAGAGACATAGGATTAAGGCGAGAGAGGAAAGATTTAATAGGAACCTGAGGGGCAGCGTCTCCGGGGGTGGTGTGTTTACGGAACGAGCTGCCAGTGGAGGTAGTTGAGACCAGATACACTAACAAGATTTAAAATACATTTAGGCAGATACATGAATAGAAAATATTTAGAGGGATGTGGGCCAAATGTGGGCAAATAGACTTAGCTTGGATGGGAACATTTTAGTCAGCATGGACGATTTTTCCAGCATCTGCAGTTCTTTCTTAAACAGTGATTGATTAATGTGATTGACAAAGATGTATCATTGAGTCACACAACATAGGCAAGGATGTTCACATGCTGATTGTGGTTCCGGATTTTGTTCCTTGTTTTTGGTTCCGAAAAGTAATTTCCTTCCATTTGCTTCAGTTCCCCCTTGTTCTGCTGCAATGCTCTTTCTCTCAGCACTGACAGAGAGCCAAACCTGTCCAATGGGACTTTGTCAAGGCTAATCAGTAATCATACAGTGGGAGCTTCATGGGAACAGCCATGCATGAGTCACTCTCCAGTTTCCCATTGAGTGAATCATCAATCTTTATTCATTTCTAATTCTGCAAACAACAGTATATTGAAAGCTTTTCAGATTCAGGATGAGAGATAATAGCTGAAGTTCCAGACGACTTACATTTATATAGCACGTTTCCTCAGATATCCCAAAGTACTTCAGAGATCATGAAGGTAGACAAAAATGCTGGAGAAACTCAGCGGGTGAGGCAGCATCTATGGAGCGAAGGAATAGGCGACGTTTTGGGTTGAGACCCTTCGTCAGACTGATGTGGGGGGGGGGGGGGGGAAGAAAGAAAATAAGAGGCAGAGACAGTAGGCTGTGGGAGAGCTGGGAAGGGGAGGGGAAGGAGGGTGAAAGCAAGGACTACCTGAAATTGGAGGTCAATGTTCATACCGCTGGGGTGTAAACTACCCAAGCGAAATATCAGGTGCTGCTCCTCCAATTTGCGGTGGTTCTCACTCTGGCCATGGAGGAGGCCCAGGACAGAAAGGTCGGATTCGGAATGGGAGGGGGAGTTGAAGTGCTGAGCCACTGGTTGGTTATTGCGAACTGAGCGGAGGTGTTTGGTGAAGCATCGCCAAGCCTGCGCTTGGTCTCACCGATGCAGAGCAGCTGACACCTAGAGCAGTGGATGCAAGAGATGAGGTTGGAGGAGGTGCAGGTGAACCTCTGCCTCACCTGGAAAGACTGCTTGGGTCCTTGGATGGAGTCGAGGGGGGAGATAAAGCGGCAAATGTAGCATTTCTTGCGGTTGCAGGGGAAAGTACTAGGGGAGGGGGTGGTTTGAGTGGAAAGGGACGAATTGACCAGGGAGTTATGGAGTGAACAGTCTCTGCGGAAAGCCAAAAGGGGAGGAGATGGGAAGATGTGGCCAGTGGTGGGGTCCCGTTGGAGGTGGCGAAAATGTTGGAGGATTATATGTTGGCTGGTAGGGTGGAAGGTGAGGACAAGGGGGACTCCGTCCTTGTTACGAGTGGGGGGATGGGGAATGAGAGTGGAGCTACGGGATATAGAGGAGACCCTGGTGAGAGCCTCATCTATAGTCAAAGAAGGGAACCCACGTTCCCTAAAGAATGAGGACCTCTCGAATGCCCTGGTTTGGAACACATCATCCTGGGTGCAGAATGAGGCATAGACAGAGGAATTGGGAGTAGGGGATCAAGTCCTTTCAGGAAGCAGGGTGGGAAGAAGTGTAGTCCAGATAGCCATGTATATGGAAATAAGTTTGGTGGGATAAGAACAAGCAGAAACAATGGGTCTGCCAGGACAGTCAGGTTTGTGGATTTTGTGGAGAAGATAAAATCGGGCTGTGCGGGGCTGGGGAACGATGCGGTTGGAGGCTTGGGAGGGCAGAGAGCTGGAAGAGAAGAAGCCAGTGATGGTGCTTGAGATAGTGGCCTGGTGCTTGTCTGTGGGGTCATGGTCCAAAGATAAGTAGGAGGAGATGTCTGAGAGTTGGCGCCTGGCCTCAGACCGGTAGAGATCATGAAGATCTTTTGAAGTGAGTGGCACGGTGGTGCAGCGGTAGACTTACTGCCTTACAGCACCAGAGACTCAGTTTTGATCCCAGCTACGGGTGCTGTCTGTACGGAGTTTGTACGTTCTCCCCGTGATCGTGTGGGATTTCCCTGAGTGCTCCGATTTCCTCCAATGCTCCTGAGACATACAGGATTGTAGGTTAATTGGCTTTGGTAAAATTATGAATCATCCTTAATGTGTAGGATAACGCTAGTCAGCACGCTGGTCTGCACGGGCTCGGTGGGTCGAAAAGTTTGTTTCCGCGCTGTATCTCTAAAAGTCTAAAAGCCTAAAAAAATGTTTAAAAATGTAGTGACTGTAGCAATGTAGAACATATCAATCTAATTGAATAAAAGCTTGAAAGATACAGCATGGAACCAGGCCCTACAGACCATTTTATCCACGCCGGCCATCGATTACTGGTTCACATTAGTTGTATGTTATCCTACTTTCACATCCACATCCTAGTGGCGGCGCGGCTCTGGCTGCAGCGGCTCTCCGGCAGTCCTGTTTGTTTTGTGTTTTTTGGGTTGTTTATTTTCGTTTTGGTTAGTCTAGTTTTGGTTTTTAGTTTGTGTTTTGGGGGGGGGGGGGGTTGAAACGGGGCTTGCTGTCTCTCCCTGTGGGGGAATGCGACTTTTTTGTCGTATTCCCCTTCTCTGCCTCCGTCTGCGCTGAGGCCTAATGGCGGAGCTGGCGACCTCGAGGCTCAGGAGGCAGAGCCTGCCAGGACTCGCACTGAGCTCGCTCCCGTGAGGACGGCCCGGCTCGGGGCTGGAACAGGGCTTTCGTGAGGGGCTGTGACGCTACCGTGAGGACGGCCGGCCCGAGGAAGGAACGGTGCTCCCGTCGGAGTAGCCGAGCTCGGGGAGGTACGGCGTTCCCAGCCTGAGGGAGGAGCGGCGCCCGGTCGGGGCGGCCCAGCCTGAGGGAGAAGCGGTGCCCGGTCGGGGCGGCCCAGCCTGAGGGAGGAGCGGCGCCCGGTCGGGGCGGCCCAGCCTGAGGGAGAAGCGGTGCCCGGTCGGGGCGGCCCAGCCTGAGGGAGGAGCGGCGCCCGGTCGGGGCGGCCCAGCCTGAGGGAGGAGCGGCGCCCGGTCGGGGCGGCCTGGCGCGAGGGAGGAGCGGCGCCCGGTCGGGGCGGCCCAGCCTGAGGGAGGAGCGGTGCCCGGTCGGGGCGGCCCAGCCTGAGGGAGGAGCGGCGCCCGGTCGGGGCGGCCTGGCGCGAGGGAGGAGCGGCGGCCTGGCGCGAGGCTGAGACGGTGGCAGTACTCACGTGAGGGCGATCCGGCTCGGGGCTGGAACGATGCTCCGGGGGCTGGGACGGCAGTTCTGGTGGCGGTGGCCTGAGACCGGGGGTTCGGCCGCGGGCCAGCGGCTGCGTCAGCAGGTCTGGTGAGCGGCAGCTTCGACTACCCCGGGCCGCGGTGTTTGAGCCGCGAGGACAGGTAACATCGCCCGGGGGGTATCGCCTCAGCGCAGAAGGAGAAGAGGAGGGAAGAGACTGCAGCCCTAAGACTTTTGCCTCCATCACAGTGAGGAGATGTTGGGTGGACTCACTGTGGTGGATGTTAATATGTGTTTATTGTTGTTTTTTATTGTATTGTATTATATGTATGACTGCTTAAATTTCGTTCAGACTTCGGTCTGGATGACAAATAAAAGGCTATTCTATTCTATCCCTACCCAAGAGCACCAATGTACAGAGGCCAACTAACTTACAAACCAGCAGGTCTTTGGGATGTGGGAGGAAACCGGGGCACCTGAATGAAACCCACAAGGTTACAGGGAGAGTATGCAAACTCCACACTGACAGCACCCAAGGTGAGGATTTGACTAGGGTCTCTGATACAATGAGGCACATTGCTTCCATAATGATTAAATAAAATGTCTTTATACTTTGATTGAGGGATAATTGTCAGATAGGAATTACTGATGACCTGTACTCTTCTTCAAAATCGTGCCACAGGATTTTTGACATCCTCCTGCGAGGGCAGGTAGAAAAAAAGAACTGCAAATGCTGGTTAACGCAAAAAAGATACAAAGTGCTGGAGTAATTTAGAGGGTCAGGCAGCATCTCTGGATACAATGGATAGGTGTCGTTTCAGGTCGGGACCTTTCTTCGGATGCTTCGGCAGTCTGAAGAGCGGTCCCAACCTAAAACGTCACCTATCCATGTTCTCCAGCGATGCTGCCTGACCCATTGAGTTACTCCATCACTTTGTGTCCTTTCAGGGCCAATGGGTGCTTGGTTTAACATCTCACTTGGTGGTACATCTGTTAGTGCAGGGCTCCCTTAGAACTACATTGATGTTTGCCTAAAACTTTTCTCCTCAAGTCACTTGTGCCACAACCCTCTGTCTCAGGCCTGAGAGCTGTCTGCTGAGCCTCAGCTGAACTGTTGATCAGTACCAATCCACGGACAGCACCATGCATGTGTTAAGCTTGCAGTGGAGTGATTCAGTGCAGCTTCTAGTCATCAAGCCACAGAAAGATGCAGCAAGAAAACAGGCACCACAAGTCCACGTTAAATATCAACTACCCACTTACACTAATCCTACATTAATCCCATGTTTTATTCTCCCATCTTCTAATTTCATGAACTCCCTCCCCAGGTTCAACCATTCACCTACACACTAGGGACAATTTACAGTAGTCAATTAACCTACCAACCTATGCAACTTTGTGGTGCGGGAGAAACCAGAGCACTCGTAGAAAACCCAAAGGATCACAGGGAGAACATGCAAACTCCACACAAAGAGTGCCCAAGGTCAGGACTGAATCCAGGAACCCAGATCATTGGTGGAGATCTAGGAACCCAGATCATTGCACCGTTACTCAATTACTGACAGTGGAACTGATTTTAAAATGCATTCAACTGAAGTGGGCATGGCTGAACAGTCCACTGCCAGTCCATAAAAGTGATATAAAGCACACTGCTATCAGTTATCAGTTAATATCCCCACACCATTCAGGAGGCAGTATCAGTTCAAATTTTGCTACAGTCAGCTAGATCCTACCACAGATAAAATTTCCTATTTCTTTCAGGAATATTTGCTATCTGTTTTTTTTTTCATTTAAAACCATGTTGCAAAGGGTTGTTTGTGTAAAAGGACTATAGGGGTTGTCTTTTATAGAAGCAATCTGATATAGCCAGCATTTAGCCATGCACGATAATTCATCCATTTGAAATATCTTCGATGCCGGGGTTTATCTGGAGCAAACACCATTGCTGCAAAAGCACATTGTTTCAGCAAATAAATCACCATTGTTAGTTATGGCTTTGGGATGCTGAAATCTGATCTATTAAGCCAATTTTAAGCTCGGCAGTTCGTCGCGGATGACAATTGCTTGCCTTGAACCGCAAACAACAATATGCGTTGGCGCTTGTGCTGACTGTTTTATTTCTCCTTCTTTTCTCAGAGAACAGCAGCTTTGAGTTATAAGAAGCCGATAGAGAAAGGTTTCCCCAGCCAGCACTCAAGCCTCAAGATAGACGAAGCTTATGACACCATCAACGAGCTTGGGACTCTGGAGCTAATGACGAAGGATGTGGAGTTGAGTTCCTACGGGTCGATGAAAAAATCCGTGTCGACGGACTCGCTGAATTCCATATCTTCGATCGGTAACAACTTTGGCCACGACTTCACTGTGGGCCAGATCGAGATGAGCTTGGAGTACGATATGAGCTCAAACACCATGCACGTCACTCTGGTTCAAGGGAAGGACTTGTTGGAGAAAGAAGATGCCAACTTTGAATCTTGCTTTGTGCGCATCAGTTTGCTGCCCGATCAGCAGATTGTTGGGATTTCTCGGGTAGGTTGGTTGAATTTCTACTTTTTCATGTTTGAGCTGAGGTTTCAATGGATGGTGATGAGAACAATTCAGGCTGAGTGATTGAATATACTCATGGTTCAATGGTTCAGTGGTTCAATGGTCCTTTTATTATCGCCTATACCAAGTTACAATGAAATTATGGCCCTTCAGCCCAACTTGCCCCACTCCGGCCAACATGTCCCATCTACACTAGTCCCACCTGCCTACTTTAGGCCCATATCCCTCTAAACCTGTCCTATCCATGTACCTATCTAAATGTTTTTAAAATGTTGCCGAAGTACCTGCCTCAACTCCCTCCTCCGGCATCTTGTTCCATACACCACCTCCCTTTACCATACACCAGTTACCCCCTCAGATTCCTGTTAAATCTTTCCCCCCTCACCTTAAACCTGTGTCCTCTGGTTCTCTATTCTCCTATCCTGGGCAAAAGATTTAACCAATCTATTCCTTTCATGATTTTGTATACCTCTATAAGATCACCCCCTCATCCTCCAGCTCTCCAATGAATAAAGTACTACTACCACCAATGATATTTTCTCTATAATGACAACTGTTCTGAGCGAGTTATAATTGAGACCACGTTGTAGGATGTAGATAAGATGAAAGCCAAGTATGTGTCACCATCCCCATGTGGACTCAACGTTAAAATTACTGAATGAGGAATGAAATGTGTATCTCATGTGTTTTTTTTGTGAAGCTGGCTGCTTTGGCAGAAGCTAATGTTATTCACTTTGAAACTCATTGTCTTCTGAATCAGAAACTGTGGTGGTTGCCATATTTTAATCATAGCGTACAAACTAATCTTCAGTAGTATATTCCTCATTGTTCATCAAAAACACTCTCAGAAGAATGAAAGGATTATCTTGACAAAGAGTAGGAACATTATCCTGGCTGATATTTCTCCCCTATTAATACCAAACAGATTTTCTGATAAATATCTCATTGCTGTTTGTACCCTATCGAAATATCTGATGATGTAAGGTCAACTCTCCTTTTCTTCCAGAGCTCCCTATTGTCAAGCATCAAGCCAACAGGGACATTATGCTCCTGTGCTTGGGTTGTCTGAGCAGTTTGGATCTGCTGATTGTGGTGCCTCACAGCCTGCTGTCCTCCCCTCTGCAACTCAGCGAGATTGGCAGTGGTGATAGTCACACAGCATGGGAACAGGCTCTTTGGCCCAACTTCCCCAAGCTGACTAAGATGCCCTATCTATGATCAGAAGACATGAGAGAATAATTTGCCCATTCGCCCCATCAAGTCTACTCCATCATTCAATCGTGGCTGATCTATTTTTGCCTCTCAACCCCATTTTCATGCCTTCTCCTGTAATCTTAGATGCCATTACTAATCAAGAATCTATCAATCTCCACTTTAAAAACACCCAATGACATGGCCTCCACAGCTGTTTGTGGTGATGAATTCCACAGATTCACCACTCTCTGACTAAAGAAATTCCTTCTCATCTCCATTCCAAATGTACATCCTTTTATTCTGAGGCTGCACCCTCTGGTTCTAGACTCTCCAATTGCTGGAAACATCCTCTCCACATCCACCGTATCCAGGCCCCTTTGCCAGCATTTGGCCCATATCTCTCTAAACCTTTCCTATCCATGTACTTATCCAAGTGTCTTTTAAATGCTCTTATAGCACAAGCATCAACTACTTCCTCAGGCAGCTTGTTCCATAACCACTGCCCTCTATTATATTTTGCTCCTCTCATTTTAAACACACGTCCTCAGAATCTTGATTCCCCTACCCTGGGTAAAATACTATGCATTCACCTTATCTATTCCCCTCAGGATTTTATACAGCTCAATATGATCACCCCTCAGCCTCCTGCGTTCCAAGGAATAAAGTCCAGCCGTGCTCAATCTTTTCATATATCTCAGACCCTCGAGGCCTGGCAGCATCCTTGTAAATCTTACCTGCATTCTTCACAGGTTTTTTGCATAAAATGTTAAAGACAAGCTCAAGTGCCACAAAGGGTGAACTGGACCCAATCTGCATTCTTACAGCGCGCATCCCATTAATAATGCCTACGTTATCAAGTCTGATTTTCAAGATCTTCTCAGGAAGTTTATTACAAGAGGCCAGTTTACATTTTTATATTGTTACAGAGGAGATTGTTGCAGAGTTATTGTACATCATTATCTCATTGCTTTATAAACATCATATTTTAGTCTATTTTAAAATGCTCAATAGTGACAAAGTTCCAACACTGGACTAAGGGAAGTTTAAGAAGTCAATTCCTATCCAGAGATTACCAAGGCGACTCCTCACTTTTAAATAAAATGAGCCTTGGTTTATGACACTAATTATGAAATGTTGTGTTAGTGGCACAGTTAACTGGTTTCCCCTTAAGGACCTATCCCACTTGGGGGACATAATCCATGAGTTCTCAGATTCAGATTCAGATTCAACTTTAATTGTCATTGTCAGTGTACAGTACAGAGACAACGAAATGCAGTTAGCATCTCCCTGGAAGAGCGACATAGAATATGATTCAAATCTATTTACATGCATACAGTCATAGTGTTTTTCCTGTGGGAGGAGTGTCTGGGGGGGGGGGGGGGGTGTTTGGCAGTCACCGAGGTACATTGTTGAGTAGTGTGACAGCCGCAGGGAAGAAGCTGTTCCTGGACCTGCTGGTCCGGCAACGGAGAGACCTGTAGCGCCTCCCGGATGGTAGGAGGGTAAACAGTCCATGGTTGGGGTGAGAGCAGTCCTTGGCGATGCTGAGCGCCCTTCGCAGACAACGCTTGCTTTGGACAGACTCAATGGAGGGGAGCGAGCAACCGGTGATGCGTTGGGCAATTTTCACCACCCTCTGCAGTGCTTTCCGGTCGGAGACAGAGCAGTTGCCATACCATACTTTGATACAGATGGTAAGGATGCTCTCGATGGTGCAGCGGTAGAAGTTCACCAGGATCTGAGGAGACAGGTGGACCTTCTTCAGTCTCCTCATGAAGAAGAGACGCTGGTGAGCCTTCTTGACCAGAGTTGAGGTATTGTGGGTCCAAGAGAGGTCATCGGAGATGTTGACCCCCAGGAACCTGAAGCTGGAAACACGTTCCACCTCCGTCCCGTTGATGTGGATGGGGGTGTGCCCTCTGGCGAATTTGCCCTAGACTCATCCTCACAGCATGGTCGACACGAGGTCGTAGGAGGTCTTCGTAACTCTCCTTCATGCTCAAGAGTGATCTCCATGTACTCGAGGCCTCAGCTAGGCCTCGGCGGTTTTTTCAATATGTTAAGAAATGCCCACGAGTAAAAAAAGCTCGCCATGGAAAAAAACGATAATTCTTTTACTCGTAGGTTTAGTAGTAGTAGGTCGTAGTCTTAGACATAGGTAATCGCGGGTAGTCGAAGGTAGTCGAGGGTAGTCATAGATAGTCTTCATCATAGTCGAAGGGAGGTCGAAGGAGGTCGTCTTCACTCTCCACTATTCGGTGTCCAATTTTCCCGATGTTAGTCGTAGCTAGTCGTAGCTAGTAGAAGCTGGTCTTCAACATAGTCGAAGGAGGTCGAAGGAGGTCGAAGGAGGTCTTCTACATAGTCGAAGGAGGTCTTCAACATGTCATTTTTTCAAACTCTTCTAAACTCGCCAATTAGGTCGCCCAAGTAGGACAGCCCCTTTAAGGTTTGTTTCTTGATTGCATTCTAATCACCTTCCATTTATGCTCAGATAATTAGGTCAGAAATTACTACTTTGAGGCCAATAGTATTTTGGTGAAGCTTGTGCCCAATACTGAATGATGGAGTTTAGATATGGCAATGCAATGTAGCTCTAGCAGTGCAAATACCACAATGTTGTTCATTTTATTGGAGTAAGGTTTGTGAACTCATACACTCCATATTACACTATAAAATCCACATTACACTGAGGCAGCACAGTTGCATAGCTGTATATTTGCTGCCTAACAGCACCAGAGCCCCAAGTTAGTTTCTGACTATGGGTGTTGTCTGTACGGGGTTTGTACATTCTCCCTGTTACCGTGTGCATTTTTTTCAAGTGCTCCGGTTTCCTCCCACACTCCAAAGACATACTGGTTTGCAGGTTAATTGGTTTTAGTAAAGTTGTAAATTCTCCCTAGTGTGTAGGATAGTGCTAGTGTACAGGGATTGCTGGTCGGCGAGGACTCGATGGGCCGAAGGGCCAGTTTCTGCGTTGTATATCCAGAGTCTGTTGTCTAATGTGTTCTGCACTGAGATGAGGTGGTCACTTTCTCCATAATCCACAGTGATCCTAAAGTAAGAATGATCTGAAACAACTCAATTTCTTTCAGTCTGAAGAAGGGTCCCGACCGGAAACGTCACCTCTCGATGTTCTCCAGAGATGCTGCCTGACTCGCTGAGTTATACCAGCACTGTGTGTACTTTTGTGTAAACCAGCATTTGCAGTTCCTTAAAAGAACACAAAGTGGCGGAGTAACTCAGCAGGACAGACAGCACCTCTGGAGAACATGGATAGGTGAATTTTCTTCAGACTCAGTTCTTCTGTATATTAACCATCAAATGCAATTCTTAGTTTCTACATCTGCAGTTCCTTGTTTGCCCATTTCTTTTATGCAGATTCAGAGGAATGCATTCTCGGTGTTCTTCGATGAGAAGTTTTCCATCCCCCTGGACCCCTCTGCTCTCGAGGAAAACAGTCTTCGATTTTCCGTATTTGGAATCGATGAAGATGAAAGAAACATCAGCACGGGATTGGCAGATCTGAAGCTATCGGATTTGGACCTCAGCTGCCGACCCTTCAATGCCTGGCTTTACCTACAGGATGTCAACAAGGTGAGGGAGCCACAGAACAAGAGCAACTCGCTTTTTATTTTGGACCCTGCTGAGAGGGATGGTTTTGAAATGCAAGTGCAGTGAAAACCCTGTAAACAAGCTTTTATCATTCATTGTTCCTAACTTGCCTTGGTTAATTACCAATGTAATTAGTAAAAAAACTGGCAAATACCCCAGTCATTAGCTTCCAAGTAACAGTATTCAATAGTGATGAGGCTAAACTGCACAATGATTCAGCAAATTAAAACATTATTGTAATGTTTGGACTGAAGTTTAACTATCTAACAACAGTAAAGACATCAAAGTGCTGGTGTAACTCAGCGGGTCAGGCAGCATTTCCAGAGAACATGGATAAGTAACATTTCAGGTTGGGATATTTTTTCCGACTGAAGAAAACTTGAGTCTAAAGAAGGGTCTTGACCCAAAACATGACCCAAAACATGACCCACTGAGTTGCTCCAGCACTTTGTGTCCTTTTTTGTACATAAAACAGTATCCGCAGCTCCTGGTTTCTGCAATATCACTGTTTCAACTACTGAGATGTAATAGTCACCAAGATACATGCTACAGAAATGTAGTGGATTGAGTTCTACTGGTTCACCCTGTGATGGGAATGATGGTTTGGATTGTGAAGCGTTATGACTCTACTTGTGCATGAGGTCGGTGTTCATCTTGAAGGGTTGTTGAGCCGCTACCTGGAGAACTAATCACACTTTTGTCTGTGCAGGCAACAGATACAGTCGGAGAGATCCTGCTCTCACTCAGTTATCTGCCCACAGCAGAGAGGCTGACGGTGGTCGTGGTCAAAGCCAAAAACCTCGTCTGGAACAGCGGAAAGACCACCTCCAGTACGTTTACTTTAGTTTACTTTATTATTGTCATGTGTACTGAGATACAGTGAAAAGCTTTTGTTTGCATGCTCTCCAGTCAAAAAAAGACGTTACATGATTACAATCAAGCCATCCACAGTATATTAACAAAAGATAAAGGGTACAACATTTAGTGCAAAAAAAAGTCAGATTAACTTGTAGTTCAAAGATCTCCATTGAGGTAGATGGCCGGTCAGGACTACTCTCCAAGAGGATGAGAGGACAATTCACTTGCCTGATAACAGCTGGGAAAAAATGTCCCTGAATCTGGACATATGCATTTTCTGAGCTGTACCTCTTGCCTGATGGGAGAGGGGGAAAGAGAAAGTGTCTGGGGTGAGACTGGTTTTTGATTATGCTTCTCTACACCAGCAAGACCAAGCGCAGGCTTGGCGATCGTGCCACTGAACACCTCCGCACAATCCGTCTTAACCTACCTGATCTCCCGGTGGCTCAGCACTTCAACTCATCCTCCAATTCCCAATCTGAACTTTCTGTCCTGAGCCTCCTCAATTGTCAGAGTGAGGTCCAGCGCAAATTGGAGGAACAGCACCTCATATATCGCTTGGGTAGTTTACACCCCAGCGGTATGAACATTGACTTCTCTAACTTCAAATAGCCCTTGCTTTCTCTCTCCATCCCCTTCCCCTTCCCAGTTCTCCCACTAGTCTTACTGTCTCCGTCCACATTCTATCTTTGTCCCGCCCCTCCCCTGACATCAGTCTGAAGAAGGGTCTCTTCAGAGATGCTGCCTCACCCGCTGAGTTACTCCAGCATTTTGTGTCTACCTTTGATTATGCTGGTGGCCTTGCCGAGGCAGCATGAAGTGTAGATGAAGTCAATGGAAGGAAGCCATGGAAATAACCTTGAGGTTTGTCAACTGACTAAATGACTAACAGTTAAGAAAGATGCTCACATTGTTCATGAGAACCTGATGGAACATTTTATGCCACAAATTATATATCACAAATCGCTAGTAGTTCGTGGCAGATTAGCAAAGCCCAGTGGCATTTGTTTATGTGTGTTTTTAATGCAATTGACATGGGCACAGGGAGAATATGCAAACTCCACCCGATATCAGGATTGAACCTGGGTCTCTGGTGCCATGAGGAGGCAGCTCCACCAGCTGTGCCACTGTGTGTGGGCAGTGTGGGGCAAATCTTTTACACAAACGGTAGTGGGTGCCTGGAATGTGCTGCCAGGGTTGGTGCTTAAGGCTGATACAGTATTGACATTTAAAAGGCTTTTAGATGGGCACGTAGATGTGTAAGGAATGGAGGGATAGGGATCATGTCCAGGCACAGATTAGTTTAGCTTGGTGTCATCTTTACATTGGTGTCAGATGGGGCTCATCAGTCCATCTAGGAGAGGGAAAACTCTGATTTAAAACTTCCACTGCCATGTGGCCATATCCAGTCATGGAGTAAACCTCAAGAAAATCCGGAGTCGGAGCCCCTGAGGCAGTTCGTCGTTGTCTACAACCTCGCTTTGGCAGCTCCTGCAAAGGCGCTGGTTCCAAACTGTAACGGCCCTGCTGTTCCTTTGGATCAATTAGCGACGTGGAGAGGGGGAGGTGCTGCATGGGCAACAGACTGTCCTCCTTATGACATCGCCCAGGCTTGCATCCGACCACGAGCTAGGATGCATCACCCATGGTCAGTCATGACCGAGGGGAGCCTACAACTACTAGACAAGTTCAATGCAGACATTTTGAGCCGAAGGGCCAGTTCCCCTGCTGAACTTTTCTAAATTCTATTTAATCCCACTTACCTAAAGTCGGAAGTATACAAGAACTAGTGTGAACGGGTGATCAATGGTCGGCGTGGACTCAATAGGATGAAAGGCACATTTCCATGCTGTGTCTCCGAACTTTAAACTAAACTGCTGAAATACTGTGCTGATTCTTAATTGTCAAGAGTCAAGTATGTTTTACTCCTACATGCAGCAGCAAAACAGGTTTGGATAAACAGTTCTCAATAGATAGTGTAATAAATGAGCATTATAAAAATCAATAAATGAAGAAAACTAATATAGTTTCACCTGCCAATTAACCTGTACGTCTTTGGAGTGTGGGAAGAAACCGGAGCACCCAGGGAAACCCAACGAGGTCACAGGAAGAGTGTACAAACTCCGTGCAGACCCGTAGTCAGGATCGAACCCGGATATCTGGTGCTGTAAGGCAGCAACTGTACCTCTGCGCCACTGTGCTGCACTCAATTGTGTGGTGTAGACACAAGGAACTGCAGATGCTGATATACAGAAAATCACGAGGAGCTGGAGTAACTTAGCAGGTCAGGCAGCATCTCTGGAGAACGTGGATAGGTGATATGTCGAGTAAAGGGCCTGTCCCACGAGCATGTGACCTGCATGCGGCAAGCACGACCAAACCAGAAGCGGGGGCCGCTCGGAGGTCGAGTGAGTGACGTGAAGCTCGAGTGACGTCCGCGGGAAGTTCACGTGTGACGTACGG
The DNA here is from genome assembly GCF_010909765.2 of Amblyraja radiata. Taxonomy (NCBI): domain Eukaryota; kingdom Metazoa; phylum Chordata; class Chondrichthyes; order Rajiformes; family Rajidae; genus Amblyraja; species Amblyraja radiata. Next base: position 29,395,648 of record NC_045975.1, on the reverse strand, counting down.
CATCAAGACGCTGCGTATGCTCGTCGAGGTGGTGCGGGCCGGCAGGCCATGCAAATAAAGTTTATGTCTCTAGGAATGCAAAGTGAAATGTTATTTTCTCTGTGATGGCACTAGCGTGTATCAAGTGTATCATGTTATTTTGCTGAAATTCAGTGGGTGTGCTGTTGATCCTTTAGGCCTCCACTGGTTGTAATGTTGACCCTGTCAATATTCACTGTGTGTTTTTGTGATTGTGTAGATGTTCAGCAGGTGTTGATATCCAATGGATATAATTTGATTCCTGTCAGCATCTACTGGGCACTTTGTGGTTTTGTCGAAAATCAGAGAGTGCAACATAATTCCTGTTTGTATTGACTGGGCATGACGTGCTTTCCGGTGGAATTTACTGTGTGTTTATGCACTTTCGATTGGTATTTTCTAGTGCAAAGGGATTTTCCCAATATTCACAGGGTGTAATAATATTGAGCTGACATCCAGAGAGTGAAGTTTGATTTCTGTTGTAATTCACTGAATGCCGAATAATTTTCTTGCAATTCAATGGAAATAATGCTATTCTTTTGTTATTCAGTGGATGTAGTGGATTGTTGTATTCATCGGGTGTAATGTGATCCCTGTTTGTATCCACTGATTATAAAGTAATTTTATGTGTTGTCACAGGACGCAATATGAATTTGTTGGTGTTCGCTGGGTGGGATCATATTCCATCTGCAATCATTCAAGCTACTTTAATGTCTTGGTGTTACAACAGTTGTGTTGTGACTCTGTTGGACTTTATTCTCTTTTTGTGCGTACAATACAGATTCTGTAATTATTCACTCCAAGCAAGGTGAATCTGTCAGTATTAACAGAGCTTTCATTGTACCTGTACACAGTGGGGTTTTTTGTGATAGTAAATGCCAATATGGAACCTCTACAAAGTTAAAAACTAGATTGATTTACAGCAGTTAATAGTGTCACCAAGTCCGTGCCGACCAGCAACCACCCCGTACACTAGCACTATCCTACACACTGGGGACAATTTACAATTTTTATCGAAACCAATTAACCTACAAACCTGTACGTCTTTGGAGTGTGGGAGGACACCAACGAACCTGGAGAAAACCCGCGCGGTCACAGGGAGAATGTACAAGCTCCATACGGACAGCACCTGTAGTCAGGATTGAACCCGGGTCTCTGACGCTGTAAGGCAGCAACTCCACCATTGCGCCACCATATTGCCCACTGTTATATGTGTACAGACAACTTTTTCGTTGACAAAAAAAAGCACTGCCCGCACTTCTTCGTTCTTGTGCATATGATGATAGATTTGTCTCGACTTCATTAACTGTCGTCAGGAGATGCATGAGAGTGTGTTATTGTCATATGTCACATAAAATGGAACAATGACATTCTTACTCACAGATAACACGACTGGTGATGGAGTTGGCAATTACTATTACATCAAGGTTCCACTGGAATTCAGGGTGTGGAGAGGAGGGATTTAGAGGGATATGGGCAAAACGCAGGCAGGTGGAACTGGTGTAGATGGGGCTTGTTGGTCTGCAAGGGCAAGTTGGGCTGAATGGTTAGTTTCCATTCTGTATGACTGTATAACTTTATGAGTGCAAAGTGAGTGTTGGCTGGTGCTAATGCCATGTGGCGTTCTACATGTTGACTGTGTGTGTTATGATTGCTTTTATTCACTGGGTGTATTGAGAATGTGTTGGGAGTCACTGGGTGCGATATGGTTCTCTTGGTTTTCACTACTGTTAATATTCACCATCAGGTGGCATTCTGATGGTATTTGTCAGATGCAAAGCTATAGTGTTGGCATTAGCTGTGTGTAATGAGAATCAGTTGCTACTCACTCATATCCAGGTCACATTCATTGGATGTAATTTAATTCTTGTTAGCATTTAAATGGTTATTTATGATTCTGTTGGAATTCAATACGTGCAGCGTGATTCCGTTTCCAGCGCTGGAGTTACAATATTTCTGTTGGTATTCTCCAGATGTATTGTGATTCTATTAGAAATTCAATGGGTTTAACTTTGATTCTGTCGGTGTTTACTGTATATTTTATTATTCTGTTGTAACTCACTGGACATAATGATATTTTGCCACCATTTTATGTTTATCATTTGATTTTTTTTGGCATCTTCTCAATAATTTGTGATTCTGTTGGAATTTAGTGGGTGAAGTGCCATTCCTGTAGACATTCAACAGTGCAAAGCATTCATTGTGCATTATATCATTCATGTTGGAGATGTAGTTTATCTTTATTTATATTCGATGTGGCTTGTTTGCTGTCATTCTGGATGCGGTGCAGGGAATATCAATAGATATTCCCTGGATATATGCATTCCAGGAGACCAATAGAAAACGGGAAGAATCATTGCACTGGGTGTGTAGAAAAAGGTCCATGTTACACCTACTGAATACCAACAGAAGCATCTCACAGCTAGTGAAAGCAAAGAGGAATTAAATCTCTCTCGCTGACTTCCCGTGAAATATCCAAACAATTGTTCTGTCTGGCTGGCAAATCCTTTCCCCATGGCAAAGGCTCTTTTGGGGATTCGAAGTCTACCAGGCAAGCGACCCGGCCTGACCCATGTAGCCAACTGAGTGTAAGTGTGCTGTGAGCCTGAAGAAGGGTCCCGACCCGAAACATCACCTGTCCATGATCTTCAGACATGCTGCCTGACCCGTTGAGTCCCGAAGAAAGACCCGGCGGACCGTTGCCTGCAGGGGAAGCTTGGAAGTAGCCGAGCTCGGTCCCGAAAACCGGAGAACCGAAGAGGAGGGAGCCTCTGGTGACGACGGACAAGAGTGGACCGGCAGGAGAGAGAGAGCGGGTCATTGCCTCCATCGCCTGCAAGGACGGCTGCAGGAAGCACCCCCTGGGACATAGGCGGTCGGGTGAGGAGAGGAACGTCGGATATTGAGCCGAGCTGATTGGGGGTGATGGAAGAGGTCCTGCAGCAGCCTGGAGCTTACCCAGATCTGGAGCTGCTTCAATACATTGACCACACGGCAGGACTTTGGGCGTTTTGTAAATGGCGCCAAAATATGGCAAATCATACATGTGTTATCTATGCAAAAATAATTTTATTGCAATACATGCATGACAATAAAGCACCATCGAACCATTGATTTACTCCAGCACTGCTGCGAATGCCAGCCTGGGAGAGGACAATTGATGCTGGTTTGCTTAACCTGCCAGTGAATTGAGGGATGTTGCAGACATTTCATTGGAGATATCTTGAGAAGTCTGCTATGGGTAATCCATGTTTCATAAATATATGGGAGAACAAGGATCACTGCTGCCTAGTAGACCATCAGGTCTGAGGTCTTTATCTTCAGTGGACCGAAGGATATCCTAATACATTGAAGGCAATGGTGAATATCATCACTGAAGCTAGTTTTCATCGTAATTTCTCCTGAGATGTGGAATTGGAGATATGGATGAGAAAGTGGGATAACACAGAAATAGTGATTAATGGTTGGCGTGAACTCGGTAGACCAGGCCCGTTTCCATGCTGTATCTGCAAACTAAACTATTCACTGTGTAGTTTAGTTTAGAGATACAGCGTGCAAACAGGCCCTTCAGCACATCGAGTCCGCACTGACCCGCAATTGCCATACACTAGCACTATCCTACACACAAGGGACAATTTACAATCTTTACTGAAGCCAATTAACCTACAAACCTCTAGAGGTGTAGAAAGAACCCTGGAATACCTGGGGAAAACTCACATAATCACGGGGAGAACTCACAAACTCCATACAGACAGCACCTGTAGTCAGGATCGAACCCAGGTCTCTGGCGCTGTGAGGCAGCAACTCTACCACTGTGCCACTGTGCTGCCCCCCTCAACCTGTTGATTTTGCACATGTGATGTATAGAGCGTTGAGGGTGTATAACATTAGGTGATGCTTTGATTATTCTATGTTAGTAAAACGGATTGATCACATGTGTATTTGCTGTGCAGCATGTAGATGCAATGTATAACACGGATTGATCCTGTCCATGTTCACTCTGTTGAAAGACTCTTGTTCCTGTGAGTTTTCACTCTTGTGACAAGTTGAATCATTCTGTATTCAAGTGTGTTGTGTGTTTTTTATTGCATTAGTATATTCACTGTCGCCGTGATGACCCTTCTCATATATCCTTTGCTTAGTTAATTTTAGCAGCTTTAAGTGTGTAAATTGGATTTAAATATTTTTTAACACTGATCACAGCTCATAATAAAATGATTAATTTGAATTAATTTTGCTCTTGTATCTAAATGTGATATTATTAATATTTTAGTGCAGAGCATTCTAAAAAAATAAATAAGCATTAAGGAATAGCTGCAATGTCAGATTTGGACATTACCAGGATATGAAATTAACTTTTCTGCACATAATGAAAGGATATAATTAATTAATTCTGTGATATTTTCTATTATGTGGATCGGTGGCAGATTCAAAGTAAATGTCAGTAACTGAGATATTTTCCTTCTTTTTCACAGTATCCTACAACTGAGTAACTTACTACAACCTAACTAAGTTATATTATAACTTTATAAATGTTTATCTATTAAGTGCAGTGCCAACAATATATTTTTTTGATTGAAAGATACAACATGGAAACAGGCCCTTCGGCCCACCGAGTCCACGCCAACCATCTCTCTCTATCACTCCCCCACCTAAGTCGCACTAGCTTCTCGTTTCTGTTATCATCGTTAGTTTTTTGCATATGTTTCATTAGTTGTTCTTTATCTCTCCACATCATCATCTATATCTCTCATTTCCCTTATCCTTAACCAGTCTGAAGAAGGGTCTCGACCGGAAACGTCACCCATTCCTTCTCTCCAGAGATGCTGCCTGTCCCACTGAGTTACTCCAGCTTTTTGTGCTTATCTTAGGTTTAAACCAGCATCTGCCGTTCCTTCCTACAGAGATCACCCGTTCACACTAGTCCTATGCTATCCCACTATCTCATCCAGTCCCTACACACAGGGGCAATTGACAGAGTGCGGAGGCAAATTAACGTGCAATCCCGCACATTTTTGGGATGAGGGAGGAAACTGGAGCACCCAGAGGAAACCCACATGCACACGTGAAAATCTAAGTCAGGATCGAACCCGGGTCTGTGGTGCTGTGAGGCAGGAGCTCTACCAGCTGCGCCACTGTACCTCCACATTTGGTGAATGGATTTTAATTTCCATGTACCAGTAACTGTTCCGCTTCTCTGTTTTTTCTTTCACGAACCCAAATAGATCCATTTGTGAAAGTTTATCTCCTTCAAGATACGAGGAAAATAAGTAAGAAAAAAACGGCAATCAAGAGGGATGATCCCAATCCTGTCTTCAATGAAGCCATGATCTTCTCAGTTCCTGCAATTGTTCTGCAGGTAAGAAACTAATAGAATACTTATTTTAATGAAAGCATAATTCAGTGTCTACTTGGAATCCAATCGACCGATGGGCTTTTATTTCCCTGTCTGATGGTGGACTGATGCCAATGTGTCATCCAAAGAAAATATTATCCTCTCTGTTTGGAGAGTTACTGTGGTTCGTGCAAGTGCCATTTAGTGCAAAGCTGTTCAATGCAGGCACTCAGTCTCACTCAGCTCTTTTTTTTGTTATTAATTTAATGGGAGTTGGACATTACTGCAAAGACTAGCATTTATTTGGTCATCATTAATTAATAATTAATTGAAAGCCATCACTGATTGATCTTAGTTTTATTAAACCGTTGCAATTCTTCTGGTGAAGGTGCTTCCTGAGGGTTGTAGGGGTGGTTCAATTGTGTTTTTATTGTCACATATGCCAAGTGCAAACACAGTGAAATTCTTTATCTTACAAACAATCCAATAGAGTATTGCCATGCCCCCGATCCCGGGTGTACTGCAATAGTCTACTGAGCCCGCATGCAAGAGGCGCCATGTTTGGTGCCATTTTCAAAGCCCATGCTCCAGTTCTTATAAGTGGTGCGTGTTCCAGGCAAGTCCCAGGCTGTTGCAGGTCTCCAGCCATCTCCGTCCTTGGACGGCAGCTCCCTCTGGTCTGAAGAAGGGTTTCGGCCCGAAACGTCGCCTATTTCCTTCGCTCCATAGATGCTGCTGCACCCGCTGAGTTTCCCCAGCAATTTTGTGTACCTTCGATATTCCAGCATCTGCAGTTCCCTTTTGAACACCCTCTCCTTGCCCGTTCCCCGGGGATGCTTCCCGCTGCCGACCACATGGGTGCGGTAGATATGGAGAGTTAATTGTAGTTGTAATTGCTTTTATAAGCCAAGTATGAAAACAAAAGTATGTAAATCATACGAGGAATTTGATTTGCCATACAGTCATATCAAAAAAGCAACAAAACACGCAACCACATAAAAATTTAACATCAACAAAGAACAATGAATGAAAAATATGCAGAAAAGTAACAAAGAAACAGGACAATGTTAGTTGCTTGAAGGTTGAAAATGAGAAGCTAGTGGGACTTGAGTGGGGGAGGGATAAAGAGAGAGGGAATGCCGGGGCTATCTGAAGTGAGAGAAATCAATATTCATACCACTGGGCTGTAAGCTGCCCAAGTGAAATATGAGATGCTGTTCCTCCAATTTGCATTTAGCCTCACTCTGACAATGGAGGAGATTGAGGACAGAAAGGTCTGTGTAGGAATGGGAAGGAGAATTAAAGTGTCCAGCAACCGGGAGATCAGGTTGGTTCAGGCGGGCTGAGCCAAGGTGTTCCGCGAAACGATCGCCCAGTCTACGTTTGGTCTCACCGATGTTTAAGAGTCCACATCTTGAACAATGGATACAGTAGATGAGGTTGGAGGAGGTGCAAGTGAACCTCTGCCTAACCTGAAAGGACTTTCAGAGTCCCTGGACAGAGTCGAGGGAGGAGGTATAGCGACAGGTGTTGCATCTTCTGCAGTTGCAGGGGAAGGTACCTGGAGAGGGGGTGGTTTGGGTGGGAAGGGATGAGTTAACCAGGAAGTTGCAGAGGGAATGGTCTCCGTGGAAGGCAGAAAGGGGTGGAGATGGGAAAATGTGGCCAGTGGTGGGATCCCGTTGGAGGTGGCGGAAATTTTTCGGAGGATTATGTGTTGTTGAGTCGGTATGCACCACTACTTCATCATAAAAACTAATGTAGAAATGCATCATCCTAAACTGATGTGTGGACTGTTGTCTATCATGAGCTGTAGTTGACAACCATTATTGTTCTTGGCCACTACAACAGTAATTACAATTCAGACCCAATCCCCCGGATGTACACAAAAATGCTGGAGAAACTCAGCGGGTGCAGCAGCATCTATGGAGCGAAGGAAATAGGCAACATTTCGGCCCGAAACGTTGCCTAATTCCTTCACTCCATAGATACTGCTGCACCCGCTGAGTTTCTCCAGCATTTTTGTGTATGTACCTTCGATTTTCCAGCATCTGCAGTTCCTTCTTAAACACCATTCCACTGGATGGTATCCTGAGCTCTTGAAACGTACCATATAAATGCAAGCATCTTTGTTTCCCTTTAGAAGTTGTGCAATAATCAACTGATTTAATTTGTTGATAGTGCCTAGTGTAGTTGCTTTTCTGCTATTCAGCTGAAGCCGCACACAGTTCCACAAGAACATGAGAAACATAGAAAATAGGAGCAGGAGTAGGCCATTCGGCCCTTCGAGCCTGCATCGCCATTCAATATGATCATGGCTGATCATCCAACTCAGTATCCTGTACCTGCCTTCTCTCCATACCCCCTGATCCCATTAGCCACAAGGGCCACATCTAACTCCCACTTAAATATAGCCAATGAACTGGCCTCAACTACCTAGGAGGACTATTGTTCTTAGGACATGTTGGCCAGTGTGGGCAAGTGGGCCGAAGGGCCTGTTTCCACACTGTATCACTCTATGATTCTATGACTCTATGAGAGGCACACCATTTGGCTCTTTGCACCACTTTACCATTTATTAATATCATCCTTTACCTCAGCACTGGTTTCCTATACTAACCTGATAGCACCCGATTTCTTTAATAACCAGCTATCTATAAATTTGAATGTACTAAACAAATGAGCTTCTCTTCTCTGACATGAGCAGAAGATTCTAAAGATTTCCACCACTCATAGTCTGAAGGAAATATTTTTCATCTCTGTCCTAAATGGCAAAGCTATTTTTTGAGAAAAAAAAGTAGCTCAGCGGGTCACACAACATCTCGAGAGAGCATGGATAAGTGATGTTTCGGGTCGGGGCCTGTCTTCAGTCTGAAACTATTGATCCATGCCGACCCCGCTGTGTTACCTGGGAATAACATTTAGCTCAAGATAACATCCAGTGAAGTTCGGTTAAAGTTCACTGTTATTCACAATTTTCTGTGGAGGATTTCAATGAACTGCCTACTTTCTTTCCTGTGACACAGGAGTTATCTCTACGAATAACGGTGACTGAATGCTGTGAAGAGGGGAAAACTGTGAACGTGGGCCATGTCATCATTGGACCAGAGAGCAGTGGGATGGGGGTAACTCACTGGAATCAGATGCTGGCGACATTAAGAAAACCTGTCTCCATGTGGCACACCCTCCGAAAGAACTAAAGCAAGCAAATGTCCATGTGTCCATAGCACCTGTATAAAATATTTTGCATGATGTCCACATTCTTAACGCTGGTGTTTTGAGAAGTGCCAAATTTGAGGCACTATTTTTCACTACACTTGATCAACTTACTGGTGTCAATCTAATACTGGGAAATCTTTAACAGGATAACAGAAGACACAATTGCAGGTCAACATGAACTCGGCTTAGTAAATGAATGCATCTGCAACTAGAGCTGCCGTGAAGTAGCCAACCCACTGAATGTTTCACACTGAATGGTACATACATATATACAGTAGGGTCATGGATAATAAAGGGGCCATGTATCTGTCCAAGACATAGCTAAGTATCCTATAACCACTCTAAACCTAGAAAAATCCCAAACATCAACGCCGGATGAAATCCTTCCAAACATGCTTCCTTTTTGCAAGCCCACCATTGATCACCTGTTCACTCTAGTTCTATGTTACCCCACTATTGCATCCACTCCCGACACTCCAGGGGCAATTTATGGAGGCCAATTAACCTGCAAACTCGCATGTCTTTGGGATGAGGGAGGAAACCGGAGCACCCAGGGGGAACCCATGTGGTCACAAGGAGAACGTGGAAACTCAGCACAGGCAGTACACGAGGTCAGGATTGAGCCTGGGTCTCTGGCGCCGTGAGGCAGCAGCTCTACCAGCTGCACCACTATGCCGCCTTGTTGTACTACTACTGTAATTACTAAAGGGACTGTTTATATTGTACATAGAACAGCGCATTGTTGGCATTGATTGTGGCTCTATGTGGTTTGGGGTTAGTTTGCAGCCAATATGTACACAATGCCCACAAAAATATACAATTTATATATTTCAGTATTGTATTATGCAGTAGATCATGTTGAGTAAGTCAGAAATGTTTTCTATATAATTCCATATCTCTCTTGATGAATGTGTGTATTGTGCTGGCGAGTTGCAGATATACTTTATTGGATTTTGCCAACTGTGGCTACATTACACCAAAATGTAGGCAAAGACCGTATCCACCCCACAATGTGTTTTGACAACTTCCCATGCCTATCCTTCTATACTAGAAGTAACAATGTATATTTTCATTGGGTCAGAAGAGTCATAGAACCTTATAGCATGGAAACAGGCGTTTTGGCCCAACTTGCCCACAATGAGCGACATATCCCATTTACACTAGTCCTACCTGCCTGCGTTTGGTCCACATCTCTCTAAACCTATCCTATCCATGTACCTGTCTAAATGTTTCTTAAATGTTGTGATAGTACCTGCCTCAGCTACCTCCTCCGGCAGCTCGTTCCATACACCCTCCACCCTTTGTGTAACAAAGTTACCCCTTAGGTTCCTATTAAATCTTTCCCCCCTCACCTTAAACCTATGTCCTCCGGTTCTTGATTCCCCTACTCTGGGCAAGAGACTGCGCGTCATCAATCAACTCCTCTCATGATTTTGTAGAAGCTTCCTGTTAGAATTTCAATTGGCCAAACCATGCTAATTGACACGGCAGAAGCCCCCTGCATAGAAAGGAAGGAAAAAGCAGAACTGACACAAACTCTTCTTTTCTTAAGTGTCTAAACTATTCCTTGATGCACGTTAGGTGCCTTGTTTTGGAGTTGACACAAGGGAAATGGCTGCTTTATGTCAAAAGATTCCATTCAAGGTCATTTTTTGACAGGAATAAAAATCGCTTTATTGACAGTCTGAACTCATCTTACAATGAAGGCAGGAACATATTTTTAAATATTTAATATGTCTAATTTCATGATATCGAGGCTTTTTCATCAGAATTTCAATTAGCACTACCCTTATTATAAGTATGGCAATAAGGAATAAAAAGGAATAAGGACGCTCTTTGCACCTTGCTAGGCCATGCACTTCCCTTAGACTCCATCACTCTGTAGGATTAAGAGATATTTTTACCTGTGGAACCTCTGAGAGTGAACTGCTTGAGTCATGAATGAGCAATAATTAAACAGATGTATTAATGATTATCATGCATATCTAGCATTGTTCAAGTTTTGGAATAGTTGCACCAAGTTGGCTCTCTTTTCTGCTGACAAACTTTGCTGCTTCTAGGACCAACATAGTTTAGTTTGGTTTAGAGACACAGCATGAAAACATGGAAACAGCCACCGAGTCCACGCTGACCATTGATCACCTGTTGACACTAGTTCTATGTTATCCCACTTCCTTATCCACTGCACTCCCTGCACTCGGGGGGGGGGGATTTTACAGAATCCAATTAACGTACAAAATTGCACGTCTTTGCGATGTCGGAGTAAACCAGAACACCCGGAGGGAACCCACGTGGTCACAGGGAGAATGTGCAAACTCCGCACTAGCAGCACCCGATGTGGGGGAAAACTGGAGCACCCGGAGGAATACTCACTTGGTCAATAGTTCAATGGTTCTTTATTGCCATGTATGCATTGCACAGTGGGATTCTTTTTGCATAACTCACACATGCATGTGTCGCCATATTTTGGCGGCGTTTACAAAAGTCCAAAGTCCGGTCCACGTGACTGATGTACTGGTGTGGCTCCCGATCCAGGAAAGCCCCAGGCTGCAGTAGGGCCTCCTCTGTTGCCCTCGACCAGCTCGGCCCACCAACCAGCGTCACAGTTGGAGCTTGCAGGATTGAACCCTGCAGTGTGAAGTACCAGTGAGCACCAAGAGGAACCTACATGGTCTCAGGGAGAACATGCAAACTCCACAAAGACACCACCTAAGGTCAGGATTGTACCCGGGTTTCTGACGCTCCAAGGGAGCAACTCTACCCCTGCGTAATCGAGCCGCTAATCCATTTTTCTTGCTCCAGGTTATTAGTAGCCTGAATGATTAGAACATCCTTATTGTTTATCAAGCATTCCTTACCAAAGGATACTGATCAAAACCCAAAAGTCTCCACTGCAGATTGAATTAAGTTTGGATGGACATCTGAGTGAGTGATCACAGTGTTGGAGCAATGATTCCCTCGCCAGGCTGCAGTGGGGGCTTGTTGGTCAGCATGGACTCGGTGAGCTGAGGGACTAGTCCGTGCTGTTTGCTTCTGTGACTCTACACGTTCGATAATGAAAGAATCAGCGTTTAAACCTGGGGGCCAGGGTCAACATGTTTCTGTGTGCCAATGCTTCAGTCTTTGTGCACCACGACTAGATCTTGTGAACTCTGCCAAATCATTAGTGCCAGCACTGGGAGCATATTTGTTAGACGAGTTTCTTAAACTAATGGCACAAGACTTTTGGAATGAACTGAAAAAAAAAATCTAATTTGTATGTTGGATTGAATTATGGAGCTAATTTTCTCATGTCGTACGATGAAAGAAAGAAAGCCTTTGTTCCTAAAAAATAAATGATCCATGTTCTACCTTGGCTCTGCAGTGCTCATTTTGTGTTGCATGCTATCCAAACAGCTCAAATATATTATATATAGATACAATGAGTTCAAACTTAAGTACAATAGATACAGCAAAGAGGAAAATACAGAGTGCAGAATATAGTTCTCAGCATTGTAGTGCATCAGTTCCACGGACAAAGACCAATATCCTCAATGGGGCAAAGGTGATTCGAACATTACCCCAACTTATGGAAGAACTGTTCGGAAGCCCTATTACATGTGGACTCACACTTTACATTCTACAGTTTCCACTTTATAAATTGCACAGTTATCATTTGTTGTGAAATGGGATGCACCATTTTTTGCCTTTGTCCTCCAATCTCATTATATGTAAGTAAGTATTCTGACCATAGACACAAAGTGCTGGTGCAACTCAACGGCATCTCAGGTGAAAAAGGATGAGTGTTGTTTTGGGTTGGGACTTTTATTCAGACTGAATGTAGGGTTTAGTTTCGTTTAGATTAGAGATACAGCGCGGAAACAGGCCCTTCGGCCCACCGGGTCCGCGTCGACCAGTGATCCCCGCATATTACCACTATCTACACACACTAGGGACAATTTTTACATTTACCAAGCCAATTAATCTACAAACCTGTACGTCTTTGGAGTGTGGGAGGAAACCAAAGATCTCGGAGAAAACCCACGCAGGTCACGGGGAGAGCGTACAAACTCCGTACAGACAGCACCTGTACTGTAGGGGAGGAGGGTGGGGGGAGGAGGGTACTGGAGGCAAAAAAAAAACAGGAGCAATCAGGGCCAGCCACAAATGACCTCATGTGTTGCCTGGTAGGTCCATTGTTGGTTAGGGAAGGTGCGATCTAAAGGAAAACTGTGGAGAACTCAGGATCTGGTAAAAAATAAACTATGGAGGAGGAAGGGGGCAAAGTGAAGGGGGGCAAAGTGGAAGTGGGGAGAGGAGGGGAGGGAGGCGAGTATAAGATGAAGTTACTTAAAATTTGAGAATTCGATGATCATACTGATGATCATCGAATTATACCCAAGCTTCCCAAATGAAATGTGAGGGGCTATTCCTCCAATTTGTGTGTGGCCTCACTCTAGTAATGGAATAGACCCAGGACAGAAACGTCAGTATGGCAATGGGAAAGGGAGTTAAAGTGGCTGGCAACTGGGAGATCCTGTAGGCCTAGGTCATGCTGAAATATGTCACCATCTTATTAACCTTGCTTTGTCTATGTCCAGGAGCTTGCTGAACAATGCAACTTGGAAATCTTCATCTGATGCTAACTTACTAAGTAGTTAGGCAGTAGGCATTCATTTGCCTGTTGAATTTGTGCCTGATCTCAGCAGGATAAGTGCTCAATCAAGAAAACCTAGCCCAAAGCCAATGTACTATCTAAAGAAGTCTGAAGAAGGGTTTCGGCCCGAAACGTTGCCTATTTCCTTTGCTCTTTTGATGCTGCTGCACCCGCTGAGTTTCTCCAGCTTTTTTGTGTACCTTCGATTTTCCAGCATCTGCAGTTCCTTCTTGAACATACTATCTAAACTGATTATATCAGCATGCTAAGGCCAATAACTAACTCCATATGTAATAAATAGCTACCTACATGTTAACAAGCATATTTTTTTTAAACTGATCGTGCAGATGCAAGTACAGTATATCAATGGGGTTATCAAGGCGGTACCTCCCTTCACTGGTGTTTCATTGAGTTATGCCCCTGTCCCACTTAGGAAACCTGAACGGAAACCTCTGAAGACTTTGCTCCCCACCCAAGGTTTCCGTGTGGTTTCCGGAGGTTTTTGTCAGTCTCCCTACCTGCTTCCACTACCTGCAACCTCCGGCAAGCACCTGCAACCTCCGGGAACCGCACGCAAACCTTGGGTGGGACGCAAAGTCTCCAGAGGTTTCCGTTCAGGTTTCCTAAGTGGGACAGGAGCATTAAGCCCACGACACCTCTGGAAGGTTCAACAGCTAGTTCAGGCGTCCCAGAACAACCCCCCTCAATACCTGCTCTCACCACCTATTCTACCAGTATCTACTAAATAAAGGAAACCACAGACAATTAATTCACTCAAACAAATGCTGAACACTCGCATCCTATCTTCCACTTAACCTAACCCATCATTAAACTCGTAACGCTACAAATAGCAACCTTGCATAAAACTGGGATACACTTACACAGACTACACTTACGAAGAAATACATACTGCATGTTATACATTTCCTTTCTGCCCCCAACCTTGTTATACATTCAGAAGCAGGAGAGCACAGCGGCGCAACTATTAGAGACTTAGGTTCGATCCTGACCTCTACTACTGTGTGTAGATTGAGTCCACACTGATCATTGTTCATTCGTTCTCACTCATTCTATGTTATCCCATTTTCTCATTCACTACCCACACTCTGGGGACAATTTTACAAATCCCGCGCATCTTTGGGATGTGTGAGGAAACCAAAGCAATCGGGAAAAACCTGCACGGTCACAGGGAGAACGTGCAAACTCCGCACAGATAGCACCAAAGGTCAGGATTGAACCCATGTCTCCGGTGCTGTGAGGCAGCAGCTCTAAAAGCTGTTCTGACTCTTTTAACTATGGAAACATGGAAGGGAGAGGAGGCGAGTTGGTAGTTCGGAGGGGGAGATTACAAATCGGCCGGCTGCTGACCGGTAACACATCACAAACATAGAATCCTCTGTCACCAAAGCCTAGGGCTGGTACGACAAGGTTGTATGTAATCTGCTTCGTATGTAAGATTGCAATTTTCCATTCTTATGAACATTTTCAATGCCAGCTTTATTGTTGGACAAAGTAAATACAACAAAAAAGCATACCAAGCGTATACATACCACTGATTTGAATATACACAAAATCACTGTGTTACTCTTTCATTATGCAGAAAGAAAAGCATGAGTGAACAAAAACAAGCAGGCCCCAAAGCAATTAAATTATCAATTTTGTTGTTTAGTTCAGTTTAGTTTATTTTAGTTTAGTTTAGTTTAGAGATACAGAGTAGAAACAGGCTTCTCAGCCCACCAGCAATCAACCGTATGCTAGTTCTAGCCAGTGGGTGCTGTCTGACTAGTTCTAGCCACAATACAGTCACGGAGGCGCAGCGGTAGAGTTGCTGCCTTAAGGGGCTGTCCCACTGTGGCGACCTAATCCACGTGTTCTGGCGAGTTTGCCCTCGACTCATACTCGCAGCATGGTCGACCCGAGGTCCTAGGAGGTCTTTGTAACTCTCCTTCATGCTCGAGGGTAGACCCCTCATACTCGAGGCCTCAGCTAGGTTGCGGCGTATTTTTCAACATGTTGAAAAATGCCCACTAGCAAAAAAAGGTCGCCATGGGAAAAATCAATACTTTTTTTACTCATAGGATTAGTCGAAGTAGGTCGTAGTAGGTCGGCATGTTAGTCGTAGGTAATCGAGGGTAGTCGAAGGTAATCAAAGGTAGTCGTAAATAGTCTTCAACATAGTCGAAGGAAGGTCGAAGGAGATCGGAGGAGGTCGTCTTCACTCTCCACTATTCGGAGTCCAATTTTCCCGAAGCTAGTCGAAGCTAGTCTTCAACATAGTCGAAGGAGGTCTTCAACATGACATTTTTTCAAACTCTCCTAAACTCTTCTAAACTCGCGCATTAGGTTGCAGCAGTGGGACAGCCCCTTTACAATGAATGCAGCGCCGGAGTTCCAGGTTCGATTCTGACTAGATGTCATCATCTAGTTTAATTTAGAGATTCAGCATGAAGGAGGCCCTTCAGCCCACTGTGACCATGCTGACCACTAGTTCTATGTTATGCCACTTTCGCTTCTACCTACACACTTGGGGCAATTTGATCCCGACTACGGGTGCTGTCTGTACAGAGTTTGTACGTTCTTCCCGTGACCTGCGTGGGTTTTCTCCGGGATCTTCGGTTTCTTCCCACACTCCAAAGAAGTACAGGTTTGCAGGTTAATTGGCTTCGTAAATGTAAAAATTGCCCCTAGCGGGTGTAGGATGGTGTTAATGTGTGGGGATCGCTGGTCGGCGCGGACCCAGTGGGCCGAAGGGCCTGTTTCTGCGCTGTATCTCTAAACTCTACACTAAACTAAACTAAATTTACAGAAGCCATTTAACCTACAATCCTGCACGTCTTTGGAGCACAGGAAGAAACCAGAGCACCCGGAGAAAACCCACACAGTCACAGGGAGAATGTACAAACTCCATCAGACAGCACCCACTGGCACTGCAAGGCAGCAACTCTACCGATGTGCCACTCTGCTGCCCAAATGACATCCATAAGTGCTTTGTGAGTAGTTCCAGAATTAAGAGGAGCTTTCATCTGGGCAATGCAGAGAAGGACAAACTTCTGGTCTTCCATGGCTTTCTGTTGATCCCTGGTGAGTACCTCATTATACATGTTGCCAACTCTCTACTATGCACAGCATTCCCACTTACTGACCAATGCCATCATCTTTAATTTAGCGATTCAGCATGAAAACAGGTCCTTCAGCCCACTGTGACCATGTCAACCACTAGTTCTATGTTATCACACTTTTGCTTCCACTCGCTACACACTAGGGGCAATTTTACAGAGTCCAATTAATCTACAAACCCGCACGTCTTAGGGGATGCGGAAGGAAACTGGAGCACCCAGAGGAAACCCACGCGGTTGCAGGGTGAACATACAAACTCCACATAGGCAGCACACAAGGTCGGAATCAAACTCTTGTCTCTGGCGCTGTGAGGCTGGGGCGCCATCAGCTGCGACACTCTGCCGCTGTTCATTGTTCAATATTTAATAAAACATGCACTATAATATGTAATGGTCATCAATCTCATATGTAATTCTGTCCACAGATGTTGCTGAGTATTTTCAGAATCTTGTTTTTATTTACAGCAGATGAAATAATTCTGCTTTTTAAAACCTCCTTCACAGACAACAATGAACCATTGTGGGTTCCACCTTTCCTGAGTCACCGTTGCCGGCTCTGATTTGTTCTGTACTATTTCATACCTTTAGTTTCCCTCTCCCCTGATTCTCAGTCTGGAATGTAGTTGGAATGTAGGCCAGAGATAAGAAAGAAACAAGGTGTGAGACAGGTTTGCAGAGTTGCGATTGTAAAACCAGAGAGAGGGAATTTGCAACTAATAAGTTTGTTTCCAAGAAGGGAAAGGGAGTGGGGTTAATAATGCAAATCGTCAATGAGCTGGTGGTTCACCGGAATGCTGCCTGGATTACAGGGTATTAATTACAACGAGATGCTGGGTAACCTTAGTTTGTTTTCACTAGAATGCCAGAGGTTGAGCAGAGATCTGTTCTGCATGAAGTATATAATATTATGAGAGGCATAGATAGGGTAGACAGTCAGACTTTTATCCCAAGGTGCAAATAGCAAAGGCAAGAGGGCACAGTTTAAGGTGAATGGGGAAAAGTGCGGGGTAGATTTTTTTTTCACACAGAGATGGTGGGTGCAAATTCATATTAGGTGGATGAAGCAAATTCAACCCAACCGATTGGTCGCAGAGTGCAGCTATGAGAACGGACCTGCCGGCTCCAGCTGGGCTGGTGTTCCACAGCCCCGGCCACAGGGGGAAAATTTAACCCACTGATTGGCGTGGAAGTCCCAATGAGGTAGAGATTGCAGTCTCGGCGCCACATTTTCGGGGGGACGTACAGGGTGGGATTTCAAGTGCGCTCTTGTAATTTTGTCTGGATTAAAGGAGGTGCCGGACTACCAGTTGCCGAATAATCGGTGGTGGACTTGTAGAGCGCTCCTTATGCTAGCAATTTTACAAAATTTTGAGATTTTAAAAATCAAGTCTTTAATTTATCCCATCAGATAAAGAAGTTTAATTTGACACCTAATTCACTTTCTTATCTTCAGTATTAAAAAAGTTATGGCCATTTTCATACTCGGAAATTGGCATCTTGTTTCCTATTGCTTTTTCATTGACTTAACACAAAAGCTGTGATCGAGAACATTTAAAAGCCCGTTTCGCAACTTAAAATGTGAATTAAATGCATCTTAAGAAACACTCCAGCGATTAACTTTTTTTTTAAAACACAGAACGGCCGTCGGAACGATTCTTTAGCAAAATCTTGCACTCCAACAAAATATGATCCAGGACCAGGTCGGGAAAAAAACCATGTTTTAACCCCGCCCCCCCCCCCCCCCCCCCCCCCCCTCAAACGCGCCAAAATCGCGCACACGGCCAGTGGCAGAATTGAAGCGCCGCTGAAGGTAAGTATTGTAACATACCTACTTATGCCATGCATTTTAAGAATGTGTTAATGAAATTGTGATTCTTACAATGTATTAAAATATGTAATTAATGAATGAGTAAGTATTCATCAATAATTGCATATGGTGGAAGTCTACGTGCTGAGTGACCAAACTGCAGATGACACTAAAGTGGGTGATATTGTAGATGGTTATCAAAAATTACAGCAGGATCTTAATCGGTTGGGCAGGTGGACTGAGGAATGGTCAATGGAGCTTAATACAGATAAATGGGAGGTGTTACATTTCGGGAAGTCTAACCAGGGCAGGACCTATAGAGTGAATGGCAGGGCTCTGGAGCGAATTGGTAGAGCAGAGGAATCTACAGTGGCTTGCAAAAGTATTCATACCCCTTGAACTTTTCCACATTTTGTCACGTTACAACCACAAACGTAAATGTATTTTATTGGGATTTTATGTGATAGACCAACACAAAGTGGCGCATAATTGTGAAGTGGAAGGAAAATGATACATGGTTTTCAAATTTTTTTACAAATAAAAAACTGAAAAGTGGCGTGCAAAAGTATTCAGCCCCCTTTACTCTGATACCCCTAAATAAAATCCAGTGCAACCAATTGCCTTCAGAAGTCACCTAATTAGTAAATAGAGTCCACTTGTGTGTAATCTAATCTCAGTATAAATACAGCTGTTCTGTGAAGGCCTCAGAGGTGTGTTAGAGAACATTAGTGAACAAACAGCATCATGAAGCCCAAGGAACACACCAGACAGGTCAGGGATAAAGTTGTGGAGAAGTTTAAAGCAGGGTTAGGTTATAAAAAAATATCCCAAGCTTTGAACATCTCACGGAGCACTGTTCAATCCATCATCCAAAAATGGAAAGAGTATGGCACAACTGCAAACCTACCAAGACATGGCCGTCCACCTAAACTGACAGGCCGGGCAAGGAGAGCATTGATCAGAGAAGCAGCCAAGAGGCCCATGGTAACTCTGGAGGAGCTGCATAGATCCACAGCTCAGGTTGGAGAATCTGTCCACAGGACAACTATTAGTCGTGCAGTCCACAAATAGGACCTTTATGGAAGAGTGGCAAGAAGAAAGCCATTGTTGAAAAAAAGCCATAAGAAGTCCCGTTTGCAGTTTGCCACAAGCCATGTGGGGGACACAGCAAACATGTGGAGGAAGCTGCTCTGGTCAGATGAGACCAAAATTGAAGTTTTTGGCCTAAATGCAAAACGCTATGTGTGGCAGAAAACTAACACTGCACATCACCCTGAACACACCATCCCCACTGTGAAACATGGTGGTGGCAGCATCATGCTGTGGGGATGCTTTTCTTCAGCAGGAAGCTGGTCAGAGTTGATGGGAAGATAGATGGAGCCAAATACAGGGCAATCTTGGAAGAAAACCTGTTAGAGTCTGCAAAAGACTTGAGCTGGGGCAGAGGTTCACCTTCCAGCAGGACAACGACCCTAAACATACACCCAGAGCTACAATGGAATGGTTTGGATCAAAGCATATTCATGTGTTAGAATGGCCCAGTCAAAGTCTAGACCTAAATCCAATTGAGAATCTCTAGCAAGACTTGAAAATCGCTGTTCACAGATGCTCTCCATCCAATCTGACTGAGCTTGAGCTATTTTGCAAAGAAGAATGGGCAAAAATTTCAGTCTCTAGATGTGCAAAGCTGGTAGAGACATACCCCAAAAGACTTGCAGTTGCAGCGAAAGGTGGTTCTACAAAGTATTGACTCAGGGGCGCTGAATACTTTTGTACGCCACACTTTTCAGTTTTTTATTTGTAAAAAAAATTGAAAACCATGTATCATTTTCCTTCCACTTCACAATTATGCACCACTTTGTGTTGGTCTATCACATAAAATCCCAATAAAATACATTTACGTTTGTGGTTGTAACGTGACAAAATGTGGAAAAGTTCAAGGGGTATGAATACTTTTGCAAGCCACTGTAGTTCCAGAGGTAGATAGTTCCTTGAAAGTGGCATCACAGGTAGATAGGGTGGTCAAGAAAACTTTCGGCACATTGGCCTTCATCAGTCAGTTTTTGAGTTTAGAATTTGGGAGGTCATATTACAGTTGTACAAGACATTGGTGAGGCCATATTTGGAGTATTGTGCTCAGTTTTGTTCAGCCTGTTATGGGAAAGATGCGATGTTGTTAAGCTGGGAAATGTGCAGAGAAATGTGCAGAGAAGAATTACGAGGATTTGGCCAGGAATCAAGGGCCTGAGCTATTTGGGAGGGATTGAGCAAGCTGGGACTTTATTCCTGAGAGCTCAGAAGAATTAGAGGTGATCATATATAGGTATATAAGATCACGAGAGGTATAGATAGGATAAATGCACAGAGTCTTTTACCTAGAGTAGGGAAATCAAGAACCTGAACAGCTTTAAGATAAGAGGGGAAAGATTTAATAGGAACCGGAAAGGCAACTTTTGACATAAAATGTGGCGGTTGTATGGCACGAGCTGCCAGAGGAAGTAGTAAAAATAAATGATCCATGTTCTACCTTGGCTCTGCAGTGCTCATTTTGTGTTGCATGCTATCCAAACAGCTCAAATATATTATATATAGATACAATGAGTTCAAACTTAAGTACAATAGATACAGCAAAGAGGAAGATACAGAGTGCAGAATATAGTTCTCAGCATTGTAGTGCATCAGTTCCACGGACAAAGACCAATATCCTCAATGGGGCAAAGGTGATTCGAACATTACCCCAACTTATGGAAGAACTGTTCGGAAGCCCTATTACATGTGGACTCACACTTTACATTCTACAGTTTCCACTTTATAAATTGCACAGTTATCATTTGTTGTGAAATGGGATGCACCATTTTTTGCCTTTGTCCTCCAATCTCATTATACGTAAGTAAGTATTCTGACCATAGACACAAAGTGCTGGTGCAACTCAACAGCATCTCAGATGAAAAAGGATGAGTGTTGTTTTGGGTTGGGACTTTTATTCAGACTGAATGTAGGGTTTAGTTTCGTTTAGATTAGAGATACAGCGCGGAAACAGGCCCTTCGGCCCACCGGGTCCGCATCGACCAGTGATCCCCGCATATTACCACTATCTACACACACTAGGGACAATTTTTACATTTACCAAGCCAATTA
This sequence comes from Amblyraja radiata, assembly GCF_010909765.2. Lineage (NCBI taxonomy): Eukaryota > Metazoa > Chordata > Chondrichthyes > Rajiformes > Rajidae > Amblyraja > Amblyraja radiata. Next base: position 29,374,379 of record NC_045975.1, on the reverse strand, counting down.
ATCTACAAACCTGTACGTCTTTGGAGTGTGGGAGGAAACCAAAGATCTCGGAGAAAACCCACGCAGGTCACGGGGAGAGCGTACAAACTCCGTACAGACAGCACCTGTACTGTAGGGGAGGAGGGTACTGGAGACAAAAAAAACCAGGAGCAATCAGGGCCAGCCACAAATGACCTCATGTGTTGCCTGGTAGGTCCATTGTTGGTTAGGGAAGGTGCGATCTAAAGGAAAACTATGTGGAGAACTCAGGATCTGGTAAAAAATAAACTATGGAGGAGGAAGGGGGCAACGTGAAAGGGGCAAAGTGGAAGTGGGGAGAGGAGGGGAGGGAGGCGAGTATAAGATGAAGTTACTTAAAATTTGAGAATTCGATGATCATACTGATGATCATCGAATTATACCCAAGCTTCCCAAATGAAATGTGAGGGGCTGTTCCTCCAATTTGTGTTTGGCCTCACTCTAGTAATGGAATAGACCCAGGACAGAAACGTCAGTATGGCAATGGGAAAGGGAGTTAAAGTGGCTGGCAACTGGGAGATCCTGTAGGCCTAGGTCATGCTGAAATATGTCACCATCTTATTAACCTTGCTTTGTCTATGTCCAGGAGCTTGCTGAACAATGCAACTTGGAAATCTTCATCTGATGCTAACTTACTAAGTAGTTAGGCAGTAGGCATTCATTTGCCTGTTGAATTTGTGCCTGATCTCAGCAGGATAAGTGCTCAATCAAGAAAACCTAGCCCAAAGCCAATGTACTATCTAAAGAAGTCTGAAGAAGGGTTTCGGCCCAAAACGTTGCCTATTTCCTTCGCTCCTTTGATGCTGCTGCACCCGATGAGTTTCTCCAGATTTTTTGTGTACCTTTGATTTTCCAGCATCTGCAGTTCCTTCTTGAACATACTATCTAAACTGATTATATCAGCATGCTAAGGCCAATAACTAACTCCATATGTAATAAATAGCTACCTACATGTTAACAAGCATATTTTTTTTAAACTGATCGTGCAGATGCAAGTACAGTATATCAATGGGGTTATCAAGGCGGTACCTCCCTTCACTGGTGTTTCATTGAGTTATGCCCCTGTCCCACTTAGGAAACCTGAACGGAAACCTCTGGAGACTTTGCGCCCCACCCAAGGTTTCCGTGCGGTTTCCGGAGGTTTTTGTCAGTCTCCCTACCTGCTTCCACTACCTGCAACCTCCGGCAAGCACCTGCAACCTCCGGGAACCGCACTCAAACCTTGGGTGGGACGCAAAGTCTCCAGAGGTTTCCGTTCAGGTTTCCTAAGTGGGACAGGGGCATTAAGCCCACAACACCTCTGGAAGGTTCAACAGCTAGTTCAGGCGTCCCAGAACAACCCCCCTCAATACCTGCTCTCACCACCTATTCTACCAGTATCTACTAAATAAAGGAAACCACAGACAATTAATTCACTCAAACAAATGCTGAACACTCGCATCCTATCTTCCACTTAACCTAACCCATCATTAAACTCGTAACGCTACAAATAGCAACCTTGCATAAAACTGGGATACACTTACACAGACTACACTTACGAAGAAATACATACTGCATGTTATACATTTCCTTTCTGCCCCCAACCTTGTTATACATTCACAAGCAGGAGAGCACAGCGGCGCAACTATTAGAGACTTAGGTTCGATCCTGACCTCTGCTACTGTGTGTAGATTGAGTCCACACTGATCATTGATCATTCGTTCTCACTCATTCTATGTTATCCCATTTTCTCATTCACTACCCACACTCTGGGGACAATTTTACAAATCCCGCGCATCTTTGGGATGTGTGAGGAAACCAAAGCAATCGGGAAAAACCTGCACAGTCACAGGGAGAACGTGCAAACTCCGCACAGATAGCACCAAAGGTCAGGATTGAACCCATGTCTCCGGTGCTGTGAGGCAGCAGCTCTAAAAGCTGTTCTGACTCTTTTAACTATGGAAACATGGAAGGGAGAGGAGGCGAGTTGGTAGTTCGGAGGGGGAGATTACAAATCGGCCGGCTGCTGACCGGTAACACATCACAAACATAGAACCCTCTGTCACCAAAGCCTAGGGCTGGTACGACAAGGTTGTATGTAATCTGCTTCGTATGTAAGATTGCAATTTTCCATTCTTATGAACATTTTCAATGCCAGCTTTATTGTTGGACAAAGTAAATACAACAAAAAAGCATACCAAGCATATACATACCACTGATTTGAATATACACAAAATCACTGTGTTACTCTTTCATTATGCAGAAAGAAAAGCATGAGTGAACAAAAACAAGCAGGCCCCAAAGCAATTAAATTATCAATTTTGTTGTTTAGTTCAGTTTAGTTTATTTTAGTTTAGTTTAGAGATACAGAGTAGAAACAGGCTTCTCAGCCCACCAGCAATCAACCGTATGGTAGTTCTAGCCAGTGGGTGCTGTCTGACTAGTTCTAGCCACAATGCAGTCACGGAGGCGCAGCGGTAGAGTTGCTGCCTTAAGGGGCTGTCCCACTGTGGCGACCTAATCCGCGAGTTCTGGCGAGTTTGCCCTCGACTCATACTCGCAGCATGGTCGACCTGAGGTCCTAGGAGGTCTTTGTAACTCTCCTTCATGCTCGAGGGTAGAACCCGCATACTCGAGGCCTCAGCTAGGTTGCGGCGTATTTTTCAACATGTTGAAAAATGCCCACGAGTAATAAAAGGTCGCCATGGGAAAAATCAATACTTTTTTTACTCATAGGATTAGTCGAAGTAGGTCGTAGTAGGTCGGCATGTTAGTCGTAGGTAATCGAGGGTAGTCGAAGGTAATCAAAGGTAGTCGTAGATAGTCTTCAACATAGTCGAAGGAAGGTCGAAGGAGATCGGAGGAGGTCGTCTTCACTCTCCACTATTCGGAGTCCAATTTTCCTGAAGCTAGTCGAAGCTAGTCTTCAACATAGTCGAAGGAGGTCTTCAACATGACATTTTTTTCAAACTCTCCTAAACTCTTCTAAACTCGCGCATTAGGTTGCAGCAGTGGGACAGCCCCTTTACAATGAATGCAGCGCCGGAGTTCCGGGTTCGATTCTGACTAGATGTCATCATCTAGTTTAATTTAGAGATTCAGCATGAAGGAGGCCCTTCAGCCCACTGTGACCATGCTGACCACTAGTGCTATGTTATCCCACTTTCGCTTCTACCTACACACTTGGGGCAATTTGATCCCGACTACGGGTGCTGTCTGTACAGAATTTGTACGTTCTTCCCGTGACCTGCGTGGGTTTTCTCAGGGATCTTCGGTTTCTTCCCACACTCCAAAGACGTACAGGTTTGCAGGTTAATTGGCTTCGTAAATGTAAAAATTGCCCCTAGCGGGTGTAGGATGGTGTTAATTTGTGGGGATCGCTGGTCGGCGCGGACCACGTGGGCCGAAGGGCCTGTTTCTGCGCTGTATCTCTAAACTCTACACTAAACTAAACTAAATTTACAGAAGCCATTTAACCTACAATCCTGCACGTCTTTGGAGCACAGGAAGAAACCAGAGCACCCGGAGAAAACCCACACAGTCACAGGGAGAATGTACAAACTCCATCAGACAGCACCCACTGGCACTGCAAGGCAGCAACTCTACCGATGTGCCACTCTGCTGCCCAAATGACATCCATAAGTGCTTTGTGAGTAGTTCCAGAATTAAGAGGAGCTTTAATCTGGGCAATGCAGAGAAGGACAAACTTCTGGTCTTCCATGGCTTTCTGTAGATCCCTGGTGAGTACCTCATTATACATGTTGCCAACTCTCTACTATGCACAGCATTCCCACTTACTGACCAATGCCATCATCTTTAATTTAGCGATTCAGCATGAAAACAGGCCCTTCAGCCCACTGTGACCATGTCAACCACTAGTTCTATGTTATCACACTTTTGCTTCCACTCGCTACACACTAGGGGCAATTTTACAGAGTCCAATTAATCTACAAACCCGCACGTCTTAGGGGATGTGGAAGGAAACTGGAGCACCCAGAGGAAACCCACGCGGTTGCAGGGTGAACATACAAACTCCACATAGGCAGCACACAAGGTCGGAATCAAACTCTTGTCTCTGGCGCTGTGAGGCTGGGGCGCCATCAGCTGCGACACTCTGCCGCTGTTCATTGTTCAATATTTAATAAAACATGCACTATAATATGTAATGGTCATCAATCTCATATGTAATTCTGTCCACAGATGTTGCTGAGTATTTTCAGAATCTTGTTTTTATTTACAGCAGATGAAATAATTCTGCTTTTTAAAACCTCCTTCACAGACAACAATGAACCATTGTGGGTTCCACCTTTCCTGAGTCACCGTTGCCGGCTCTGATTTGTTCTGTACTATTTCATACCTTTAGTTTCCCTCTCCCCTGATTCTCAGTCTGGAATGTAGTTGGAATGTAGGCCAGAGATAAGAAAGAAACAAGGTGTGAGACAGGTTTGCAGAGTTGCGATTGTAAAACCAGAGAGAGGGAATTTGCAACTAATAAGTTTGTTTCCAAGAAGGGAAAGGGAGTGGGGTTAATAATGCAAATCGTTAATGAGCTGGTGGTTCACCGGAATGCTGCCTGGATTACAGGGTATTAATTACAACGAGATGCTGGGTAACCTTAGTTTGTTTTCACTAGAATGCCAGAGGTTGAGCAGAGATCTGTTCTGCATGAAGTATATAATATTATGAGAGGCATAGATAGGGTAGACAGTCAGACTTTTATCCCAAGGTGCAAATAGCAAAGGCAAGAGGGCACAGTTTAAGGTGAATGGGGAAAAGTTTAAAGGAGATGTGCGGGGTAGATTTTTTTTTTCACACAGAGATGGTGGGTGCAAATTCATATTAGGTGGATGAAGCAAATTCAACCCAACCGATTGGTCGCAGAGTGCAGCTATGAGAACGGACCTGCCGGCTCCAGCTGGGCTGGTGTCACACCGCCCCGGCCACAGGGGGAAAATTTAACCCACTGATTGGCGTGGAAGTCTCAATGAGGTAGAGATTGCAGTCTCGGCGCCACATTTTCGGGGGGACGTACAGGGTGGGATTTCAAGTGCGCTCTTGTAATTTTGTCTGGATTAAAGGAGGTGCCGGACTACCAGTTGCCGAATAATCGGTGGTGGACTTGTAGAGCGCTCCTTATGCTAGCAATTTTACAAAATTTTGAGATTTTAAAAATCAAGTCTTTAATTTATCCCATCAGATAAAGAAGTTTAATTTGACACCTAATTCACTTTCTTATCTTCAGTATTAAAAAAGTTATGGCCATTTTCATACTCGGAAATTGGCATCTTGTTTCCTATTGCTTTTTCATTGACTTAACACAAAAGCTGTGATCGAGAACATTTAAAAACCCATAACCTTCTTAAAATTTAAGAGAACCGAAAGAAATTTTCAGTTATTATGGATTGAAGCATTCTGAAACAAATATGAAACAATCTTACTTAGATGACTTGAAATTAAAGCATATAATTAGTTAGTTACCTAATTGTAGCTAATTACAAAATTCAATTACTAGATCTAAACATCTATCCATTTCTTAAGAATAGATTAACATTTTTAAATAGCCTAAGTGTCCAAATAACATTCACACAAGAATTCACAATATAACATAATTTTAAAATCTCATTGTCATGGGTTTATAGGCCAAACGGAAGGAATATAATGTTTAATACCTGTAGATTAATGGCCATTTAAATCAGCTTGCGAGTGGGTTTTTCTGCAACGCGACCATTTGGAACGTTGAGGTTGCGGTGATTTTAGTCCCCCATATTGGCAGCAAAAACACTGCCGGTTCTTCGGGGGAAAAAATCACCGTTTCGCAACTTAAAATGTGAATTAAATGCATCTTAAGAAACACTCCAGCGATTAACTTGTTGGACGAATTTTTTTTTAAAACACAGAACTGCCGTCGGAACGATTCTTTAGCAAAATCTTGCACTCCAACAAAATATGATCCAGGACCAGGTCGGGAAAAAAACCATGTTTTAACCCCGCCCACCCCCCTCAAACGCGCCAAAATCGCGCACACGGCCAGTGGTAGAATTGAAGCGCCGCTGAAGGTAAGTATTGTAACATACCTACTTATGCCATGCATTTTAAGAATGTGTTAATGAAATTGTGATTCTTACAATGTATTAAAATATGTAATTAATGAATGAGTAAGTATTCATCAATAATTGCATATGGTGGAAGTCTACGTGCTGAGTGACCAAACTGCAGATGACACTAAAGTGGGTGATATTGTAGATGGTTATCAAAAATGACAGCAGGATCTTAATCGGTTGGGCAGGTGGACTGAGGAATGGTCAATGGAGCTTAATACAGATAAATGGGAGGTGTTACATTTCGGGAAGTCTAACCAGGGCAGGACCTATAGAGTGAATGGCAGGGCTCTGGAGCGAATTGGTAGAGCAGAGGAATCTACAGTGGCTTGCAAAAGTATTCATACCCCTTGAACTTTTCCACATTTTGTCACGTTACAACCACAAACGTAAATGTATTTTATTGGGATTTTATGTGATAGACCAACACAAAGTGGCGCATAATTGTGAAGTGGAAGGAAAATGATACATGGTTTTCAAATTTTTTTACAAATAAAAAACTGAAAAGTGGCGTGCAAAAGTATTCAGCCCCCTTTACTCTGATACCCCTAAATAAAATCCAGTGCAACCAATTGCCTTCAGAAGTCACCTAATTAGTAAATAGAGTCCACTTGTGTGTAATCTAATCTCAGTATAAATACAGCTGTTCTGTGAAGGCCTCAGAGGTGTGTTAGAGAACATTAGTGAACAAACAGCATCATGAAGCCCAAGGAACACACCAGACAGGTCAGGGATAAAGTTGTGGAGAAGTTTAAAGCAGGGTTAGGTTATAAAAAAATATCCCAAGCTTTGAACATCTCACGGAGCACTGTTCAATCCATCATCCGAAAATGGAAAGAGTATGGCACAACTGCAAACCTACCAAGACATGGCCGTCCACCTAAACTGACAGGCCGGGCAAGGAGAGCATTGATCAAAGAAGCAGCCAAGAGGCCCATGGTAACTCTGGAGGAGCTGCATAGATCCACAGCTCAGGTTGGAGAATCTGTCCACAGGACAACTATTAGTCGTGCACTCCACAAATAGGACCTTTATGGAAGAGTGGCAAGAAGAAAGCCATTGTTGAAAAAAAGCCATAAGAAGTCCTGTTTGCAGTTTGCCACAAGCCATGTGGGGGACACCGCAAACATGTGGAGGAAGGTGCTCTGGTCAGATGAGACCAAAATTGAAGTTTTTGGCCTAAATGCAAAACGCTATGTGTGGCAGAAAACTAACACTGCACATCACCCTGAACACACCACCCCCACTGTGAAACATGGTGGTGGCAGCATCATGCTGTGGGGATGCTTTTCTTCAGCAGGAAGCTAGTCAGAGTTGATGTGAAGATAGATGGAGCCAAATACAGGGCAATCTTGGAAGAAAACCTGTTAGAGTCTGCAAAAGACTTGAGCTGGGGCAGAGGTTCACCTTCCAGCAGGACAACGACCCTAAACATACACCCAGAGCTACAATGGAATGGTTTGGATCAAAGCATATTCATGTGTTAGAATGGCCCAGTCAAAGTCCAGACCTAAATCCAATTGAGAATCTCTAGCAAGACTTGAAAATCGCTGTTCACAGATGCTCTCCATCCAATCTGACTGAGCTTGAGCTATTTTGCAAAGAAGAATGGGCAAAAATTTCAGTCTCTAGATGTGCAAAGCTGGTAGAGACATACCCCAAAAGACTTGCAGCTGTAATTGCAGCGAAAGGTGGTTCTACAAATTATTGACTCAGGGGCGCTGAATACTTTTGTACGCCACACTTTTCAGTTTTTTATTTGTAAAAAAAATTGAAAACCATGTATCATTTTCCTTCCACTTCACAATTATGCACCACTTTGTGTTGGTCTATCACATAAAACCCCAATAAAATACATTTACGTTTGTGGTTGTAACGTGACAAAATGTGGAAAAGTTCAAGGGGTATGAATACTTTTGCAAGCCACTGTAGTTCCAGAGGTAGATAGTTCCTTGAAAGTGGCATCACAGGTAGATAGGGTGGTCAAGAAAACTTTCGGCACATTGGCCTTCATCAGTCAGTTTTTGAGTTTAGAATTTGGGAGGTCATATTACAGTTGTACAAGACATTGGTGAGGCCATATTTGGAGTATAGTGCTCAGTTTTGTTCAGCCTGTTATGGGAAAGATGCGATGTTGTTAAGCTGGGAAGTGTGCAGAGAAGAATTACGAGGATTTGGCCAGGAATCAAGGGCCTGAGCTATTTGGGAGGGATTGAGCAAGCTGGGACTTTATTCCTGAGAGCTCAGAAGAATTAGAGGTGATCATATATAGGTATATAAGATCACGAGAGGTATAGATAGGATAAATGCACAGAGTCTTTTACCTAGAGTAGGGAAATCAAGAACCTGAACAGCTTTAAGATAAGAGGGGAAAGATTTAATAGGAACCGGAAAGGTAACTTTTGACATAAAATGTGGCGGTTGTATGGCACGAGCTGCCAGAGGAAGTAGTAGAAGCAGGTATCACAATGTTTAAAAAACATTGTACAGGTACATGGATAGGAGAGGTTTGTAGGGATATGGGCCAAACACAGGCAGTTAGGACTAGTGCAGATCGGACGTGTTGATCGGCATGAGCATGTTGGACCAAAGGGTCCGATTCCACGCTGAATGGCTCTAAGACTAATCACGTGGCCAATATTAATCTTGATGACTCATCAAAAATCAGAAGCTCTAATCTTACATAGAATTGCCATGAATAATAAAATAAAGTTTCTTTGTGTAAGTGTGGGATTTGTGCGGCATGGGGTAAGCACATAGAGACTGCAGGAGACTGCAGTGGAGATAATAGAACGGGAAGAATCTTTGAATGATTGCAAGACTGATGAGCAAACTGGCTTTTCAGCATTTGAATTTCAGATGTATGCACTTTGGCACTTGTTTTGAATGATATCCAAGTGTTGAAACCAGCCCTGAAGGCACAGCCATAAAAAGCTTTCCCCTCACTTACATTTTGCAAATTACAATATTTTTCATTGTGTGAGACTCAGATTTATCTATATCTCTATTGAACATAAATCGCAAGTATTTCCTCCAAAAGAAAGGATCTCTTCCAATTTGAGCACTGCAATGAATTATTCTGTTACCCTGTTTTCCATACAATGCAGAAGGAGGCCCTTCGGCCTATTGAGCTTATACTGGCTCTCCCTCGTTTCCCTATCATAAGTTCGTAAGTTCTGGGAGCAGAATTAGGCAATTTGGCCCATCAAGTCTACTCTGCAATTTAAATCATGGATTTCCCTCTCAACCCCATTCTCCTGCCTTTGCCCCATAACCCCCGACACACATACTAATCAAATTGTCTTATAATAATAATAATAATAAATTTTATTTAATGGGCACCTTTCAGACATCTCAAGGACACCTTACATGAATTAATAGGAATAAAAACATATAATCAGAATAAAATAAGTAATAAAGACATCACAGAGACACAAATTAAAAACAGAATTCAATCCAAAAACAGAAAATAAAAAACACAATGTGAAGAGAGAGCAGCGGCAGCCAAAGCGCGCCAGCGTCCACTCTCCCTTCACGGCAGCCATCTTGGACACAGACTTACAGGATTACATTAGACAAACAAAATCATCCCCCCACAGTGGATACCACTGTGGGGGAAGGCACAATGTCCAGTCCCCAACCCCAAGTTCACCCCAAAGTCAGGCCTATTGAGGCCACCGCAATTGCCTCTACGGAAGCCCGATGTTCCTGGCCGTTCTCACCGAGTGGTCTTTCCCCGGCGTCGGGAGAGTCCTCTCAGCGGCTGGGCCTCCTGGAACGGCCGCTTCCTGGTTGGAGACCGCGGCTGCCGAAGCCGACAAGGCCGCGCCGGTTTGCAGCTCCCAGGCTCCCGATGATAAAGTCGGCGCCACCTCTTCGCACTGCCGCCTCTCCGCAGCCCGCCTCTCCGCTCCGCAGACCCGCAGCCCGAAGATGTTGCTCTCGGCGGTCCAGTTCACCAGAGCTCCAGCGCGTCGCTCCAGCGCGGCGACCCAGGCAAGGCATCGCCCGCTCCACTCCGCGATAGCGCTCCAGCGCTGTGCCGCCGCCGAGGCCGAGGTGCTGGGCGGTCCCCGCCAGGAAACGGCGCTCCAAGCCCGCTGGTAGGTCACGAGGATGGGTCGACGGGCAGCCTGGAGAAAAAGCTGCCACACCGACCAGGTAGGGACCTAGAAATAAAGTTTACACCTACCCCCCACATTAAAAAGTCCATATCCCCAACAAACAAAAAACAGGACTCACAAAAAACTATTAAAAAAACGAATTAAAACGGACGGCTGCTGGCTAGCAGTCGTTCACCAAGATGGCTCCTCCTACCCTCGTATACCCTCTCAGATGGCCATCAACACCACCTTCTTTCTCTGCCACCCTCCTACACAAGGGGTAATTTACAGTGGCCAATTAATCTGCCAGCATCCCTTTGGTTTATGGGAGAAAACTGAGAACTCAGGGGAAGACGACACATGCAAACTCTGCAAATATATAATTGGAAGTAAGGATAGAACATGGATCATTGTAATTGTGAGATAACAACAATATCAACCCACTGACATACCCATCCACCATAGGCAACCAATCTCTTTCTTATGTCCCCATTAATGGTCTTGCACCAATAAAAACCTAAATTGTAATGAAAAAATGAAAAAAAATATATATTTTTCAATACTCCTATCAATTGTCTCCTGTTTTCTTTGCAGCAATATCTAGATCAATCTCTCCGTATGCAAATTGGAGGAGCAGCACATCATATTTCGCTTGGCTAGCTTACAACCCTATGGTATGAATGTAGATTGTGCCAACTTTAGGTAACTCCTACAAATACCTCCTTTCACTACCCCTCACTTCCTCCACCGCCACCCCTCCTCCCCCCAACTCCTCACCCCCCTTTCTCGACTGAATGTTGGTTAACGTGTTTCACAATTTACAACTATGTATCGTTCTTGGACTCAGACGTATCCAACAGTCAGCCTATCAGGGAACCACCTTGCCTGAGGCATCTGCTTCTGGCCCCGATTTGTCCTGTTTTATTTCTTCGCTTCCAGTTTTTTCCTCAATTGTCTTCCCCTACAATCAGTCTGAAGATGGGTCGCGACCAGAAACATCACCTATCCATTTTCTCCAGAGATGCTGCTTGAACTGCTTAGTTACTACCGCATTTTGAGTCTATCACTGGAAATACGCTTTGTACTAAAACAGGACAAAGACCTGCATTTACATGGCGCCTTTCTCAACGTCAGACAGTCATACAGTGTGGGAACAGGCCCATTTGGCAATACTTGCCCACACCGACCAACACGTCGCATCTACACTATTCCCAACTGCATGCGTTTGGCCCATAATGATGTATTTTTGCAAACGTTCAGCATCTTTGGAGATGTTACATCAACAGTGTGTATTATGGAGAACAAATGCCACTTATTTTCTTAAAAGTTCAGTAGAATTGTTTAAATGCAGAATAATAGCACTCTGACTCACCACTTGGACGACCTAATCCACGAGTTTAGAAGACCCTAGACGTTTTGAAAAAAATGTCAAGGTCGTGTTGACTCATCGAAGTAAAAGACCTCCTATGACCTCCTACGACTATGTCTACGACCTCCTACGACCCCCCTCAATCACATGATAAAACAATGTCATGTTTGCATTTTTTTCTCGGGCCAGTTACCGACCTATGACTACCTACGACCACCTTCAACTACCTATGACTATCTACGACCACCTACGACTACCTACGAATACCTACGACTACCATCACGACCTACCACGACCTACCTACAAGTAAAAAGTATCAATTTTTTCCATGACAACCTTTTTTTTAATCGTGGACATTTTTTATTAGGCTGGAATAAAGCAGCGACCTACTTGAGGCCACAAGTACGCGGAGACCACTCACGAGCATGAGGAAGAGTTACGAAGACCTCCTACGACCTTGTGGAGACCATGCTGTGAGTATGAGTCAAGGGCAAACTCGGCAGAGGTCGCCAATTAGGTTGTGAAAGTGGGACGGGGCTTAAAGCAAACAGTACACTGACTAAATCATTGTTTTGGTTTAGAAATGCATAAGTTCATTATTAAACATTGTTATTTGTTGCAAAATAAATTTAAATTCAGTAAGATTGGTTTGAAATCTGTTTCATTGTTACATGTAGGGATATCTGGATGATGAATCTGTGTCTGCATGTAATTCACATCAGCAACACAGACCAATCGACACTGTAAACAGTCATGGTAAAATAACTTCAGCTGATGAACAAATTATGCACATTACAAATAGGTTCCCCAGCATTTTTCACACTGACTACAGTCCAATAAAATGCAATACGTTTAGAACATCTTGCAACTTTTTGAACCCTTACCAAACTTTTAAAGTTGTCTTTAAAAATTGTTGGCATGCAAAACATTGTTCCACAATCTTGCTGCACTATCTTTCTCTTGCACAGCTTGCAAGATGTCAGTTTGGCGATGCTGAATTAATTCCTGATGCTTTGACATTTCAACTTTCTGCTGAGAAGGTAAACCAGCGCGAGGCATCCAACTGGAAATAGAGGGGCCCCAAAGTCTTTGATCAAAATTTGTGTTGAGACCAAGGAGGGAATAGAGCAAAGTGAAAATGAAGCTGCGCCCAAAATAGAGTCTCAAGAAGGATCCCAACCAAAAATATTATCTATCCATGTCCTTTGGAGATGCTGCACGAACCACGGAGTTATGACATTGAACAAAACAGCTCAAGAACAGGTCCATCAGTCCAGTGTCCATGCCGAACATGATGCCAAGCCCATCTCTTATCAGCCTGTACATAATCCACATCCCACCATTCCCTGCGTATCCAGATGCCTATCCAAAAGCCTCTTAAATCCCACTGTCCTATGTAATACCACCATCATATCCGTTACTTTAGCACTTTTGCTGAAATGGAGCTAGATAGGTTTAGAGATACAGATTCAGAGAAACACCATGGAAACAGGCCCGAGTCCATGCTGACCGGCTCACCCGTACACTAGTTCTTTTCGCATCCTACACACTAGGCACAATTTACAGAAGCAATGCGGGATGAAACCAGAGCAACCAGAGAAAACCCACATACAGTGCATTCAGAAAGTATTCAGACCCCTCCACTTTTTCCACATTTTGTTACGTTACAGCCTTATTTTAAAATGGATTAAATTCATTTTATTTATCATCAATCTACACACAATACCCCAGAATGAAGAAACAAAAACAAGTGTTTAGAAATTTTTGCAAAGTAATTAAAAATAATTGACTTAAATATCATATTTACAGAAGTATTCAGACCCTTTGTTATGACACTCAAAATTGAGCTTAGGTTCATCCTGTTTCCATTGATGATCCTTGAGATGTTTCTACAACCTGATTGGAGTCCACCAGTGGTAAATTAAATTGATTGGTCATGATTTGGAAAGGCACACACCTGTCTATATAAGGTCCAACAGTTGACAGTGCATGTCAGAACAAAAACCAAGCCATGAAGACAAAGGAATTGTCCGTAGACCTCTGAGACAGGATTGTGGTGACACACAGATCTGGGGATGGGTATAAAAAAAATTCTGCAGCATTGCAGGTCCAGAAGAGCACAGTGGCCTCTGTCATTCTTAAATGGAAGAACTTTGTAACCACCAGGACTCTTCATAGAGCTGGCTACCCGGCCAAACTGAACAATCGGGGGAGAAGGGCCTTGGTCAGGGAGGTGACCAAGAACCCGATGGTCACTCTCACAGAGCTCTAGAGTTCCTCTTGATGTGGGAGAACCTTCCAGAAGGACAATTATATCTGCAGCACTCTCCCAAGCAGGCCTTTATGGTAGAATGGCCTGATGGAAGCCACTCCTCAGTAAAAGGCACATGACAGCTGGCTTGGAGTTTGCCAAAAGCTATGAGAAACAAGATTCTCTGGCCTGATGAAACCAAGATTGAACTCTTTGGCCTGAATGCCAAGCGTCACGTCTGGAGGAAACCAGGCACCGCTCATCACCTGGCCAATACCACATCTATGGTGAAGCATGGTGGTGGCAGCATCATGCTGTGAGGCTGTTTTTCAACGGCAGGAACTGGGAGACTAGTCAGGATCGTGGGAAAGATGAACGGAGCAAAGTACAGAGAGATCCTTGATGAAAACCTGCTCCAGAGCGTTCTGGACCTTGGACTGGGGCGGAGGTTCACCTTCCAACAGGACATTGACCCTAAGCACACAGCCAAAACAATGCAGGAATGGCTTCGTGACAAGTCCATGAATGTCCTTGAGTGGCCCAGCCAGAGCCCGGACTTGAACCCGATCGAACATCTCTGGAGGGGCCTGAAAATAGCCTTGCATCGATGCTCCCCATCCAACCTAACAGAGCTTGAGGATCTGCAGAGAAGAATGGGAGAAATTACCTAAATACATGTGCCAAGCTTGTATCGTCATACCCAAGAAAACGAGGCTGTAATCGCTGCCAAAGGTGCCTCAACAAAGTACTGAGTGAAGGGTCTGAATACTTATGTAAATGTGATATTTCAGTTATTTATTTTTAATTACTTTACAAAAATTTCTAAACACCTGTTTTTGCTTTTTTGTTATGGGGTATTGTGTGTAGATTGATGATTAAAAAAAAAAGAATGTAATCAATTTTAGAATAAGGCTGTAACGTAACAAAATGTGGGAAAGGTGAAGGGGTCTGAATACTTTCTGAATGCCCTGTAGTTGTGCGGACACAGGGAGAAGGTACAAGCTCCACACTGGCAACACTCGAGATCAGAATTGAACAGAACAGAACTGTGAGGCAGCAACTCACCCACTGCACCATTGTGCCATCCATCACTACAGAATGCAATATCTTCCTCCACTGCAGGATGACAACTAATGGAATTACTCTCATCTCTCAACAATTTCTCATAGATGTAAATTTTTTTTGACTGGCTTTAGTTTATTAAGAACTCACACGATGTTCCTAATTTGAGTTCACCTTGGGAGCAGAGGGGTGAAATTTGATCCAGTCTCTTGATCCCAACATCTCCGTTTTGAAACTCTTGTTCTCCAGGCAGGGAAAAGCAAAGCTCGGGCCAGGTTACATTCTACTCCAGATAGACACAAAGTGCTGGAGTAACGCAGCGGGTCTGGCAGCATCTCTGGAGAAAAAGGATAGTTGACTTTTGGGTTGGGACCATTCTTCAGACTGAAAGTGGGGGGTGGGGGGAAGAGCTGGAAGCGAGGAAAGACCAGGAGTAATCCGGGCCAGCCACAAATGACCTCACAACACAAAAAAGTAAAAGACAAACGGACTGCAGGCGAGCCGCAGCCGTTCCCAGCGCCGCCACTTCCGGATGTATAGTTCCCTGAAGGTTGACTCGCAGGTAGATCGGATGGTCATAAAGGATTTTGGCAAATTGGCCTTCATCAGCCAGAGTATTGAGTATAGAAGTTGGGAGGTCATGTGAGGCCACATTTAGAGTATTGTGTTCAGTTCTGGGCACCATGTTATAGGAAAGATGCCATCAAGCTGGAAAGGGTACAGAGAAGATTTACGAGGATATTGCCAGAACTAGACGGTCTGAGCTATAGGCAGAGGTTGAGTAAGCTGGGACACTATTCCTTGGAGCACAGGAGGATGAGGGGTGATCTTACAGAGGTGTATAAGATAATGAGAGGTATAGATCAGGTAGATGCACAGAGTCTCTTGCCCAGAGTAGGTGAATCGAAGACCAGAGGACAAAGGTTTAGGGTGAAGGGGAATGATTTAATAGGGATCAAAGGGTGGCGGATGTATGGAACAAGCTGCCAGAGGAGGTCGTTGAGGCAGGGACTTTCCCAACATTTAAGAAACAGTTAAGACAGGTATATGGATAGCTGACGAGCACCAGGCCACCATTTCTAGCACCATCACCGACTTCATCAATTCCCACGCCCTGCCCGACCAAGCTTCCAACCTCATCGTTCCCCAGCCCCGCACGGCCCGTTTTTACCTTCTCCCCAAAATCCACAAACCCGGTTCTCCCGGCAGACCCATTGTCTCTGCGTGTTCGTGCCCCACCGAACTCATCTCCACATACCTTGACTCCATCCTATCCCCCTTGGGCAAATCCCTCCCCACCTATGTTCTAGACACCTCAGACACTCTCCGCCGCCTCCACGCATTCCACTCTCTGGGCCCTCACCCCCTCATCTTCACCATGGATGTCCGGTCACTCTACACCTCCATCCCCCACCAGGATGGCCTCGGAGCCCTCCGGTTCTTCCTCGACCAGAGGAGCAACCTATACCCAGCCACTGACACTCTCCTCCGCTTAGCGGAGTTGGTCCTCACCCTCAACAACTTCACATTTGACTCCTCCCATTTCCTCCAAACACAAGGCGTAGCTATGGGCACACGCATGGGCCCCAGCTACGCCTGCCTCTTTGTCGGGTACGTTGAACAATCCTTGTTCGAGACGTACCAGGGCCCCATCCCCGACCTCTACCTCCGTTACATTGACGACTGCTTTGGGGCCACCTCCTGCACCTACACACAACTGACTGACTTCATCCACTTCACCACCAACTTCCATCCGGCACTCCAATACACCTGGACGATTTCCGACACTTCCCTACCATTCCTTGACCTCACCATCTCCATCGCAGGGGACAGACTCCTGACCGACATACATTACAAACCCACTGACTCACATGGCTATCTGGACTACACGTCTTCCCACCCTGCCCCCTGTAAAGACTCCATCCCCTACTCCCAATTCCTCCGCCTACGCTGCATCTGTTCCCAGGATGAGACATTCCACACCAGGGCATCGGAAATGTCCTCGTTCTTCAGGGAACGGGGATTCCCCTCCGCCACCATAGATGAGGCTCACACCAGGGTCTCATCCATACCCCGTAACACTGCTCTCTCTCCCCATCACCGCACTCGCAACAAGGGCAGAGTCCCTCTGGTCCTCACCTTTCACCCCACTAGCCGCCAAATACAACACATAATCCTCCGCCATTTCCGCCACCTCCAACGTGACCCCACCACTTGCCACATCTTCCCATCTCCCCCCATGTCTGCCTTCCGCAAAGACCGCTCCCTCCGCAACTCCCTCGTCAATTCTTCCCTTCCCTCCCGCACCACCCCCTCCCCGGGCACTTTCCGTTGCAACCGCAAGAAATGCAACACCTGTCCCTTCACCTCCCCCCTCGACTCCATTCAAGGACCCAAGCAGTCGTTCCAGGTGCGACAAAGGTTCACCTGTATCTCCTCCAACCTCATCTACTGCATCCGCTGCTCTAGATGTCAGCTGATTTACATCGGGGAGACCAAGCGTAGGTTGGGCGATCGTTTCGCCGAACACCTCCGCTCAGTCCGCAAAAACCTACCTGAACTCCCGGTGGCTCAGCACTTCAACTCCCCCTCCCATTCCCAATCCGACCTCTCTGTCCTGGGTCTCCTCCATTGCCAGAGTGAGCAACAGCGGAAATTGGAGGAACAGCACCTCATATTCCGTCTGGGGACCTTGCGTCCTTATGGCATTAACATTGAATTCTCCCAATTTTGCTAGCCCTTGCTGTCTCCTCCCCTTCCTTAACCCTCTAGCTGTCTCCTCCCACCCTCCCATCCGCCCGCCCTCGGGCTCCTCCCCCTCCTCCCCTTTTCCTTCTTTCTCCCACCCCCCATCAGTCTGAAGAAGGGTTTCGGCCCGAAACGTCGCCTATTTCCTTCGCTCCATAGATGCTGCTGCACCCGCTGAGTTTCCCCAGCAATTTTGTGTACCTCAGGTATATGGATAGGACAGGTTTGGAGGGATATGGACCAAATGCTGGCAGGTGTACCTGGGACATGTTGGCTGGTATAGGCAAGTTGGGCCGAAAGGCCTGTTTCCACACTGTATCACTCAATTACTCTTATGATGGCTTCTCCTCCTTAACCTGTATTAACATACACACAAAATTGCCGCCATGGTAAGGAGGTGTAGCTGTCAAATTTATTTCCACAAATAAGCAACATTGTGTAAAAGGTGAGACACTTCACCATGTTGCTGAGCTCTCATTAGCTGGAAGACTAAAAGCATGAGGAAGGTAACACACTAGCTGCTGAGCTCATCAAAAGGCAGACAATTGACCTACACGTATATATTAATGTTCAACCAACAAAAAAAAAGCCATTAGAGATAAGGACTGTTCTTGAATCTTTTAAACTGCTTTAATCTAAAAAAAAAAAAGCAATAGAAAATATGGAGATCTGCCAGCACAGTCATTTAAAATCCTGCCCCAAGCTCTTGCTGTAAATTTGATGATTCAGAGCAGCAGCAGCAGGTCACTGAATTGTCAACAGGCCATGATCTTGTGTTGCTTGCACTATATCCAAATCTCCACACATGATAATGATGTGTGGCTTGACCTATTTGGAAGGCTGTTGTTCTTCTTGCACAGGATCCTCTTCCCTTGAATGTTGCAGCCATTAATTCCTACTGGTGTTCAATTTCTAATCGAGTTAAATCCTAGATTGAATAAATGTCACGGGTAGCAATAAAATGTACAGGCTGTTGGATCAAGTTGTAATCTGTACTTTATATGTCACAAGGGAGTGAGAGAGAGGGGAAGGGGGAGAGGGAGGAGAGAATGAGAGAGAGAGAGAGAGAGAGAGAGAGAGAGAGAGAGAGAGACCACAGTATTGCTGGATCTACATCAATGGCAATAAGCTTTACTGTGGAATTATGCAATTATTTTCTTGACATGGCTTGAAAAAATTCAGCAACTGCGTTACACAATCTTGTAAAGCATTTGCAAGTGTTACATTAAAGTTCAACCAGATATTCGTAAACAAACTAGGAATTCAAGGGCCGGGCATACTACACATTCTCTATTGTCTTTTCTTTGTCATTTCTCCTTTCAACAAACAACCCACAAGGCACGAGCAATGGACTAAAGCTATATGTCAGTGGAAGTCTGGCTGATAAAGGGCTGTGGTTTACTCAAACAAATACGTTTCCGTAACTCTACTATTGGATGAGACTGATAATATTTTCACATCTGTAAAATATTGGGCATTAAGCTATATTGACATAAGTGACAAATAAATTGTATTGTGTATTGTGTATTGTCACCACCAATAATTATTCATTAATCAAGATTTACTGCATTGCAGGATGGGGAAGCTTTGGAAAGAGTACAAAGGAGGTTGGATTAGGGGGGTATTAGATACAGGGAGAGGTTGGACAGACTTGGATTGTTTTCTCTGGAATGCCGGAGGTTGCAGTGAGTCCTGTTAGAAGTATATAAAATTATGAGAGGCACAGATATTCAGAACTTACTTCCCAGGATGGGGAAAAAAATTCTAGAGGGTATAGCTTCAAGATGAGAGGGGCAAAGTTTAACGGAGACGTGCGGGGCAAATTTTACAGAGGGTTGTGGGTGCCAGTGGTGGTGGTTGAGGCAGAAACAATAGTGGGATTTAAGAAACTTTAGGATAGGCACATGGATAAGGAAATGGAGGGATGTGGATCATGTGCAGGCAGATAAGAGTTGGTCTTGGCATCATGTTCAGTGCACATTGTGGACCGTAGACCTATTCATGTGCTGTTCTGTTCAATGTAACAACATTTGGAATCTGTCCTCAATTCACCTACTCAGGGCAAGAGACTCTGTGCATCTACCCGATCTATACCTCTCATGATCTTATCCACATATATAAGATCACCCCTCATCCTCCTGGTGAGAAGGCAGGAATGGGGTACTGAATGTGGATGATCAGCCATGATCGGCCTACTCCTGCACCTATTGTCTATTGTCTATTTTTCAGTCAGGATTGCGCAGTGCCTCCCCACGCAGCACAAGAAGAAAGTGATCTCTAGATTTCCCTTTACTGATACGAGTTTGCTATCTGTAAATTGGCTTTGCAACCAAACTCCCTGAATTCCCACAGACAGCAAACTAGCACAATTTTAACTACCATTTTACATAGTTCACAGCATACAAAATAAATATGATTAAGACTGCAGAAGATCAATTTAACAAATAAAATAAATGATTTTATTTTGAATATTTGAAGTACAAGGGAATTACAATTCACAAATAAACTCAGATGGCTGGAAATTTAGCAGAAGCCTGCAGAACAGCACACCCTGTGGAGGATCGGGAAATGACAGGCAGTAACTGCACAAATTCACACTTCATAAGTAGCTACTGTACCCCAATAACTGTGTAAAGACCACAAGCACTGAATATATCACAATTTCACTGGCAATATCCAAGCATTTGTTTCAAAATGTATACATTTTATTGAAATGAATGGGATATTGCAGGTCTAGATATTCAATTCTTTGCCCAACATACAAATGTAGTTACACAGTCATATCACATCAAAGTTGTAAAGGTAAATAATTCACATGCTCACCATCGCACTGCTTTAATTGTGACAGTAGCAAATAATTGTAGGCTTGCATTTCTCCTGCGTAATTTCACAATGACAATCAAGAGTTTGAAATCATTATTTAAGTCCGATGTTTACGTTCTCCCTGAAATCAATGTTATCTCTTCAGGCAACTACAGAAGCCTGTAATTCTGGTGGTTAATTAATAGCTTTCACATTCAGAACAGCACAGCAGGGAATTAGTGGAATTAATTCCTTTATTGGGGAAAAAAATAGATAAATCTGTAGATTGGTACTGACAAATATGTATAATACATTTACTGATCAGCAGGACATTTTGGAAATCAGTAGTTCAGACTAGATTAGGTTTCATTACATTACAAATGATTCCAAACAAAGTCAGACCACCATCAACAATAATGACCAATGAAGACTGAATGGTGTAAATTATCGCCTTTCCGGCTATCCATCATACTGGAATTAGTAGGAAGGAACTGCAGATGGTGGTTTAAACCAAAGACAGACACAAAATGCTGAAGTAACGCAGCGGGATAGACAGCATCTCTGAAGAGAAGGAATGGGTCTTTAGACTGGAAAAGGGGCTCGACCCGAAACGTCACCCATTCTTTCTCTCCAGAGATGCTGCCTGTCCCGCTGAGTTACTCCAGCATTTTGTGTCTATTCTGGATTTAGTGCCTGGATTATTATTTGCAGTACTAGATTTTTTTTAAATTGCTCTCATGGCTTTTCAAACTGCTGCTGGCAGTACAAGGATGAGAAATTTTGTAGCTCAGCACTGCGACACTATCATCTAGAGCAATGCCAAAGTTATTTTTCATAATTATTTTGGAGTCCTTTCCATTGGTGATCAAAAATATACATTACTGTTTCCTAAGAGTTATTTTTACAATATAGGGAAGCTCTTGAAATAAATATACAATATTTAGGCTACTTATTTAAATTTATGATACTGCGTTTTTACTTCATTTTTTACTTTCCTTTTTGGCACTTCGCTGATTAGCCAGCTGATCGATCTTCTTCCCCAGCTTTCTTTGCAGGTGAGCCTTCTTCACTGGATCCAATGATTTGTCTTTAGTGCCGCTGCCTGCATAGAGGACACCTTCTCGGCTGATGACTTTCCGGGCATGAGCTTTGGCCTGCGCACTACACCCGTGAACCTAGAAGGGCGTCAAATGTGGGAGAAGCTTGCGTTACTCGTGACAACGTTGACAGAAGCGGTTGCTTTCGTTGAGAATGTATAAACAGATAAAAGCCATATTGGAGTCTCCACAACCCTGCGGGAGAATTAACAGCGAGATCACATTTTAAATGCTGCGCTGGACTTATCAAATTAATTAAAAAAAATTAATTCAAAATAAGACACTGTGAATGTGAAAATGCTAATCAGGCACCATCCACAGGGAGTAAAATAATGCTATAATAATAAAGTCTATGTCTCACTTGAGCCCTCCTCTGTTCTACATAGAACGTTGAACTGTACAGCACAAAAACAGCCCCTTCGACCCATGATGTCTGTGCCAAACATGATGCCAAGACCATCACTTATCCACCTGCACATAACCCCTACCTCTGCATTCTTGCATAGCCATGTGCTTATCCCAAAGTATTTTAAATGCCACTAATGTATCTGCTTCAACTATCACCCACGGCAGCGTATTCCAGGCACTCACCAGCCTCTGTGTAAAAAACTTGTCCTGCACAACTCCTTTGAAATTTGCCCCTCTCACCTTCAAGCTATGAGAAAAAGTACTGGGATAGGCAAATACGTAAATGAAATAGCAGTGATCAGAGAATTCCAAGCATGGATTTTACATTTTGTCATGTGCATTTTTGGGAGACAAGCTTACGTTGAGTACCAAAAGCACCCACAGTCTAAAATAATAATTCCCTCTGTCACCTGAATATCGTAGCTGCACTGTGTTCTGTCCACAGAATACAGTTCAGCAATTTGTGATATCTTCTTCAAATCACAGGTTCCATCACCAAGAGGGTAGAGGGCAGCAAATGCTTAGGAACGCCACCACTGTATGACACACCTGTCACTTTTCTTGGCTGCTGGATCAAGTTACTGGGATGACCCTACCTGGCTTTTTCACATGCATAGGAGGCAATTAGTTTAGTTTATTGTCCCATGTACCAGTGAAAAGATTTTGTTGCATGCTCACCAGTCAGTGGAAAGACCATACATGATTCCATGTAAGAGAATGTTTGCTAGGTTTATTCCTGGGATGAAGCAGTTGCTTTAAGAGAAAGGTTTTAGGCACTACTTAAGTTCGCTGGTGTTCTCGTGAATGACAAGTGATCTTATTAAAACACAGAGGTTTCTGAGGAGGTTGAGCACGGTAGTGGGTCCCTTTTGAGGGATTCTAAAATTGGGAGGCATAGTTTCAGAATAAGGGATCACCCATTTAGGGCAACATTTATAAGGGGTTTCTTCTTTCAAAGGGGCGGGAATGTTCAGATTGTGGCGGCTGATGTACTTAGGCCCAAGACAGATGGAAATTTAGCCTGTAAGGGAATAAACAGTGCTATCTTCCCTCCCTTTCTCATTGCCAAGCCAAGATCAGATCAGTCCTGGCAGAGAGTCTTGAGGTGATTTGTGACCTAAACCTCTTCATTATGTTCTTATTTATCATCACCATTTTCTCAAAGATAACTAGGACTGAATGATGTGCCACGTTGGTATTGATGCCAATGTTCCTAAAAAATAATATCCTGACGTATTGAAATGACTAGGAATGAATTGGAATGGCAGCATGAAATGTTACTTTAGACTTTAGAGATGCAGCATGGAAACAGGCCCTTCAGCCCACCGATTCAGTGCCGAACAGCAATCATCATGTACATTAGCACCATCCTACATACTCGGGACATTTTAGTTGTACCAAAGCCAATTAACCTACAAACCTGTATGTCTTTGGAGTGTGGGAGGACACTGGAACACCCGGAGAAAACCCACGCGGGCCAGATAAAACGTATGTGGGTTTTACTATAATATATTACTATAATACAAGGTTCATTCGCTGTTTGATTGATATATTAATTTTAAACAATGGTGAACGAGTTAGCATTTGTTTTTATTCAACAAAGTTCTTACCTCTGGGATGTGATGGCTGAGACAATAGTGTTTGTTACAGTGGATGCAATGTTGGCCAATGGTGAGAATACTTCCATTGCACTTTAAAAATGCACAAATACTATTTGATTTTATAGATGCTGCAATGAGGGCATCAAAATCCTCTTCCACACCACTTTCTTCTTTGGTTTTCCCTGTTAAACAAGCAGTTAAAGATACCATTAACATTCACCACTCACACAAAGGGTGGTGGGTATATGGAATGGCGGCCGGAGAGGTAGTTGAGGCAGGTACTATCGCAACATTTAAGAAGCATTTAGACAAGTACATGGATAGAACAGGTTCAGAGGGATATGGGCCAAATGCAGGCAGGTGGGACTAGTGTAGTGTAGATGGGACATGTTGGCCGGAGTGGGCAAGTTGGGTCAAAAGGCCTGTTTCAACGCTGTAAGATTATATGATTCTATACAAAATCGAAAGTATCATAGCCTCAATGCAGGCTTTCAATGTTCCAGCAAGATGGTTTTTTGCAACTCATATAGTCTGATCATAAAGGATTCCCAATCCTTCCTGCAACTCAGTCACTTGTATTATTGCAGGTATTTTGCAATAAGATTAATGTACTGTTCATCAAATTTAATTGCAGCTGAAAGAGCAGCCAGTTAACTAAAGCAAACACTGGAGAAAATCCTTTTTAATTATATCACACCGCCAGGCTGTTTCTTTTGAAAATGAAAAACCTAATATTGCTGTAACTTGCTAGTTTCTTTTGTGTATAAAATTATTTTAAGGATAAAGGTACCAAATTGGAAAAGTTCCAATTTATGCAAGAATTGCAGTGTTTTTTGTGCAATGGTACTGAGCAGAGTTGATTGAAGATTTGCGAAGTACTGGCTCAGATAAACCAGATTATAGTAGGCATCAAGGGTAGACAGTCAGAAGCTGTTTCCCCCAGGGTGGAAATGTTAAAGACTATAGCGCATAGCTTTATGGTGTGAAGGCGTTTAAATGAGATCAGCAGGGCAAGTTTGTTTTTATTACACACAGAGTGGTGGGTGCTGTGCTGCCAGAGTTGGTGGTGGAGGCAGATATGATAGTGACATTTAAGAGGCTTTTGGATAGGCACATGGATTTGCAGGGAATGGATCATGTGTAAGCAGAGGAGATTAGTTTAACTTGGTCTCATGTTTGGAGTGGACATGGTGTTGTTCTTTTGCAAAATAGTGCCATAGGTTCTTTAGGATCAACCAGGAGACGTGGCTTTAGTTATGAGAGGCAGAGATAGGGTAGGCAGTCAGAACCATTTCCTCAGGGTGGAAATGCCAAAGGTTAGAGGGCACAGCTTTGGGGGGCAAAGTTTAAAGGAGATGTGTGGGGCAAGTTTGGATACATGGAGGGTAGTGGATTGTGGGTGCCTGGAATGCACTGCTGGAGGGAGTGGTGGAGCCCGATATGAGACTGGCGTTTAAGAGGCTTTTAGATAGGCATATAGATATGCAGGAATGGAGGGATATAGACACATAGAAAATAGGTACAGGGGGAGGCCATTCAGCCCTTCGAGCCAGTACCGCCATTCATTGTGATCGTGGCTGATCATCCCCAATCAGTAAACTGTGCCTGCCTTCTCCCCATACCCCTCGATTCCGCTAGCCCCTAGAGCTCTATCTAACTCTCTTTTAAATTCATCCAGTGAATTTACCTCTGTCTTCTGTGGCAGAGAATTCCACAAATTCACAACTCTCTGGGTGAAAACGTTTTTTCTTATCTCAGTTTTAAATGACCTCCCCTTTATTCTTATACTGTGGCCCCTGGTTCTGGATACCCCCAACATTGGGAACATTTTTCCTGCATCTGGCTTGTCCAGTCCTTTTATAATTTTCTATGTTTCTATGAGATAGCCTCTCATCCTGCTAAATTCCAGTGAAATTCCACAAGCCCATTCTTTCCAATCTGTCCTCATATGACAGTCCCGCCATCCCGGGGATTAATCTTGTGAACCTACATTGCACTGCCTCAAGAGCAAGGATCATGGATCATGTGCAGACAGGGGAACTTAATTTAGCTTGGCATCATCTTCGGCACGGACAACGTGTGTTGAAAGGCTTGTTCCTGTGCCATACATATATGTTCAAAATATTTTAAACTGTAGATTGACAAGGTATCTTTAAATAAATGCAAAAGCAATGAACTGCATTTCTAAACAGGACCAAGCAGTCAAAGAAATATTTGAATTGTCAAAAACAAAGCAGTAATTAAACTCTATAATAAATGGTAGGATGTGTGATAAAACTAAACATCCAGACCTAGTTTCAGAGATAAAGCACACACCCAATCAACTCTCCTCCGCCCATCATTAAAATACAATTTTAAAAGCAAGATCAGCAGTTTTATTTTCCTTGAAAAGACAATACATACCATGTTTTTTATTTTTTGACTTCAGAGACGCAGTGGTACTGAAGCTTTGCTTCTGTATTGCTTTCTCCTCCCTCCTGGCTTGTTCCCGCTGTATCCTTTCAATATACAGAGTCTTTAAATCCAGCTTAGACTGAGAAACACAAGAGGTAAACTCCTGGGGTTCTCCCTTCTCAGTAAGGATCTGCCCTTTTCCATTTTCCATGGATGTTTGAGGGATATTCAGAGGCACATCCGGCCACTTTTGCTCCACTTGGCACTTGAGCTGTCTTTGTCCTTCTGAGAAACACGATTTAGCCACAACTATAAACCTGTCATTGTTCTCACCGATACTAAAATGATCAAGGCCATGCTCTTCTGCTAGTTGATGGACTAACAAACGGTCATGAGAGTTCAGCGATGGAGGGAACTCAAGCTTACTCATTGCGCTATCTTCTATAAATCGCAATATTTGTTCCTTGAGCTTCTCGGAGTTATCTTTTACATTTGTAGTTTTGGCACTTTTCTCTACTGTTTCTGAACCGATGTTCTCTTTGTGCTTTATGCAACTATCCCGATCTGCATCCTTTTTCTGACTGCAATGTTTAGCAGGGTCTTTATGCATTTTTTCAGCCACCGTGCTTTTGTCACGATTTGGGCTCTTGTCATTTTTTTGCACCAAAGAATCTTTTGCCCTCCTTTGCTCAGCTGGAAGGACCGGTCGCACGTAGTTCTCTGACACCACGTCATCGCAGTACTCGAAGGCAGTGCGCACTTCCCCGTGCTCCGTCATGTAGTCCACCAGGGACTTCAAGAAGGGGTGGGTGCTGACTGTGCGGGCATCACACACCACCGCCAGGTGGCGGCGTGCGCGAGTTACTGCCACGTTTATTCTTCGGTCTTCAGCCAGAAAGCCCACTTCACCTGGAAAAAGGACACATGTGCAATTATACCCATGTGGGGCAAAAAAAGTAGAAAATATTCTTAGTTCCTCTAAAGAAACATCTTCTCTGGGATAGCCTTGTACAATTCCCATTCAACATTGAATCATTTTTTTATTATCTATTTATTTATCCATTCACCTATCTATTTATCTACTTATCTAACTATGTATCTACCTACCTATCTACCTACTTATCTGTCTACTTATCTACATACCTACTTATTTACCTACCTACCCACCTACTTAGAGATACTACGTGGA
Organism: Amblyraja radiata; assembly: GCF_010909765.2. Taxonomy (NCBI): domain Eukaryota; kingdom Metazoa; phylum Chordata; class Chondrichthyes; order Rajiformes; family Rajidae; genus Amblyraja; species Amblyraja radiata. The sequence goes on along the minus strand of NC_045975.1, from coordinate 29,347,260 downwards.
AACATGCTCTTTGGACCACCAAGTCCATACCAACCACTGATCACCAGTTCACACTAGTTCTGCATTTAGATGGAGAGTGACACGGTTAATTCAGAGTCAAGGGTCCTGAACTTAAAGAAAGGTAACTTTGATGGCATGAGACAGGAATTGGCTAGGATAGACTGGCAAATGGTACTTAAAGCGTTGACGGTGGATATGAAATGGCAAAGATTTAAAAATCGCATGGATGAATTACGACAATTGTTCATCCCTGTCTGGCATAAAAATAAAACAGGGATAGCAGCTCAACGGTGGCTAATAAGGGAAATTAGGGATAGTGTTAAATCTAAAGACGAGGCATATAAATTGGCAAGAGGAAGCAGCAAACCAGAGGACTGGGAAAAAATTAGAATTCAACAGAGGAGGACAAAGGGGTTATTTAAGAGGGGGAAAATAGAGCATGAGAGAAAGCATGCGGGGAATATAAAAACTGACTGTAAAAGCTTCTATAGATATGTGAAGAGGAAACAGGTGAATTTATAATTGGAAACAAAGAAAAGGCCAAACAAGTTAGGCAAATACTTTGATTTTGTCTTCACTAAGAACGATACAGACAATCTCCCAGAAATACTAGAGGGACAGAGGATCTAGTGGGAAGGAGGAACTGAAGGAAATCCACATTAGTCAGGAAATGGTGTTAGGTAAACTGTTGGGACTGAAGGTAGATAAATACCTAGGGCCAGGTGGTCTGCATCCCAGAGTACTCAAGGAAGTGGCCCTAGAAATTGTGGATGCTTTGGTGATCACTTTCCAATGTTCTCGGTGGGGTCAAGAGCCTGTTTCCATGCTGCATTTCTAAACATCCGCAACCCATGTTCCTTAGTGGATTGATTGATGGAAAGCTGCAGCATGGAAACAGACCCTTTGGCCCATCGAGTTCACGTCGATCGCTGATCACCCGTTCACACTAATTCCATGTTATCCAACTTTCTCATCCTTTCCCTACACTCCAGGGGTAATTTACAGAGGGCAATTAACCTACAAACCTGCACGGCTGTGGGATGCGGGAGGAAACAGGAGCACCCGAAGGAAACACACATGGTCAGCGGCAGAAACTCCATTCGGACAACACCCGAGTTTAGGATTGAACCCGGGCCTCTGGCTCTGGGAAGCAGCAGCTCCACCAGCTGTGCCACCTGAGTAGCAACCCTAGGTCTATTCCTAGATTACTATTCAGTTTCTCCCAAGAATCTACAGTGATCAATACCTTGCTCCGAGAGATGAACACTCCTGATTTATTATCCTGAGATTGGGGGCTGGAAACAATATATCCAAACTTACTCCTCTCATCAATAATTAAGCTCACAGTGAACTAAGGGAACATTTATTTCAAGAGGAATTTTGCTGATATTTTAGAAATAAGGCACTGAACATTCTGCTGGAAGTAATCCAATGTGTAAAATTGGGTTGTGTGCTTCGCAACACTATTTATTCACATCTCAGCCCTTCAAGGTATATCACAAACAATACATAATGTACCCATCTTCATCATGCAACCTCCGAATGGGGCAAGAGTGCTTTCCCAAACCACTGTCACCTGTAGGGTCAGGCAGTATAGAAACAATGTCATTAAGGTGGAAAAAGTGCAGATAAGATTTACCAGGATGTTGCCAGGACTTGAGGTTGGGCTGGCTAAGACTTTATTTCTTGGGAGCACAGCAGACTGAGGAGTGGATCTTATAGAGGCATATAAAATCATGAGGCGAATAAATAGGATTAATGCACAGAATTTTTTACCCAGAGCAGAGGAATCAAGAACCAGAGGACATAGGTTTAAGTGAGGGGAAAGATCCAACAGGATCCTGAGGGGAAACTTTTCACACGGATGTTGGGTATATGGAACGAGCTTCCAGAGGAGGTAGTTGAGGCAGGTTCTATAACAACATTTAAAAGAAATTTGGACAGGTACATGGATAGAAAAGACAAAAATGCAGGCAAGCGGGACTAGCGTAGATAGTTGGTCAGTATGGGCAAGTCCGGCCAATGGGCCTGTTTCTGTGCTGTATGACTTTATGACAATGAGTGGAAGTGTGGCATGTTCCTGATCCTTCCTTTTCCATTTATTATTATATGGCAATCAACAGGGAAAACAGTGTGGGTATTGTGATACACTGTGCCTTGTAGTGGCATGGGAGAGACTGGCCTGTTCAGCGTAAAAACAAAAAAACACTGGAAACAGGTTTCTCTGCCCATGTATACTGCCTGACCTGCTCGGTTTCCAGCCTCTGCAATAGTTTCCTGTCTATCATTGCTTGCAATTTCTTCACTCAATAGCGTAAAACTCCTTCCTGGAACACAGCTACCACAAAACATTGGGAGAATCTGGAGAATAAGCAACATTGCATGAAGCACTCAAATCAACTCTAGTTCAGTTCTCACTTTGGAATCGTGACCTTGTATAGATTGCAATGGCGGGAAAAAATAACAGGAGCCAGAAATAAAAATTTGAAAAACACTTAACAGGTCAGGCATTATCTGTGGAATGGGAAACAAAGTTAACGTTTCAGGTTAATGACCCTTCATCACAACAGTCTGGTGGACAGTCACTGACCAGAAAGATTAACTTGCCTCTTCTTCACACATATGCAGCCTGACTTGCTGAGTATATTAAGAGCAGAAGAGAACGCATTGTTTGTATATTTAATTAGCAGTTTTTAACATGTTCACCATTATCCTGACAGAACTGGAATCAATTTCACAGCCTCTGCTCAGCTTATCCATAGAAAATTTACAACTTTATTTTCTCCTGGCAACAATATTTACTAATATGCTGCGATTATGAATTGTCTTGAAGCATTTACTTCACGATTACACATCTGAACGCTCCAAATGTATTTTCTGAGCTATCCGATGACTGCCAATATTTTGACTTTGTATAAATCTGCTGCTATAATTCAGTTTAGTTTATTGGCACATGTACCGAGATACAATGAAATGCTTTATTGTTGCATGGTATCCCATCAGCAGAAAGACTATACATGATTACAATCAAGCCGTCCACAGTGTACAGATACAGGATAAGGGGAATAACGACGTGCAAGATAACGTCCATAAATGTCTGATTAAAGATGGCCTGAAGGTCTCCAATGAGGTAGATTGTAGGTCAGTACTGCTCTCTGGTTGGTGATAGGATGGTTCAGTTGCCTGGTAACAGCTGGGAAGAAATTGTCCCTGAATCAGGAGGTGTGGGTTTTCACAATTTGGTAGTTTAAAGGAGATGAGCGATCAGTTTTTTTAGACAGTGAGTGGTGGGTATCTGAAACATACTGGCAGGGTTAGTGGTGGAGGCAGATATGATAGAAACACCAAGATTGCTGGGGACACGATAGTGATGTTTCAGAGGTTTTTAGATAAGCACATGGATATGCAGAGAATGGAAGGATATGGATCAGGCAGATGAAAGCAGTTAATCTTGGCATCATTTTCAGCCCAGACATTGTGGTGTACTGTGCTGTACTGTTCTATGTTCAAGTATTATATCTTATTTTCATATCTACCTGCAGCAAAGTTAACAATGAATCCACAGCATACAGCATGACAAGGATGTATGGGAAGCTTGATGACAGAAGGGAATAGGGGGTTAAGTAGGGAGGTCAATTCTGTCACCATGCAACCCAACCATTTTTTTTACAGGGTAATAATGGAAACATATTCACACAAAAAGACAAAGGACAAAAACCCAGATTTATGGTCCTGCTTGCATCAAAAATGAAATGTTTGACAGATGCAAAGAGCTAAATACTGCAGAAAGCAATAATTATAGAAGGCAAAAGGATGAAACCAAAAGGAAAACAAAGAGTGTTCGAAGAAATGCACACATTCTAAATACATAAAGAGAATGAGAATACAAAAGGAGTGACCAGTATTGTTCTTACATGAGTGGGGGATGATGCGGAAACTTTGTTAAACAGCCCATTTCCAATAATGGGTACGTTATTGGAAGAAGTTCTAAAGGACAGTATACATTACCATTTGGAAAACATGGAGACCTGGGTTCGAAGGTAGACAAAAGTGCTGGAGAAACTCAACGGATGCAGCAGCATCTATGGAGCGAAGGAAATAGGCAACTTTCCGGGCCGAAACCCTTCTTCAGACTTCGGCCCAAAACGTTGCCTATTTCCTTCGCTCCATAGATGCTGCTGCACCCGCTGAGTTTCTCCAGCACTTTTGTCTACCTTCGCTTTTCCAGCATCTGCAGTTCCTTCTTAGAGGCCTGGGTTCCATCCTGATCATGGGTGCTGTTTGTGATTGTTGATTTTCTCTGATCATGGGTTTTCTCCGGGTGCTCCGGTTTATTCCTACACTCCAAAGACATGCAGGTTTGTAGGTTAATTGGCTTCTGTAAATTATAAATTGTCCCTAGTGTGTAGGATGATGTTAGTGTATGGGGTTCGCTGGTCCACGCGGACTCGGTAGGCTGAAGGGCCTGTTTCCGTGCTGTATCTCAAAAGTCTAAACTATTACATAAGCCTCAGCACTTACCTCTTCTATTGGATCTAACGAGGGATAAAACAACAGCCTCCTTTTCTCTTCCTTGAAATCCATCTACAGACTTAATTTCCAGCTCAGGGTACTTGTTCGACAGTTCTTTTCTCAGGAGTTGTACCTGTTTAATAAGAAATATCATAAATAAAAAATACATCAAACTACAGTTTCTACATCTTTTGACAAAACCCATTTGTCTCAGTTCTATCCCTTTATCTCATTTTCAAATTTCAACAAAACAGAAATGAAAAGTAAATCTAGATTGAGCATGGTTTCTATTCCTGAAAATAGATTTCTACACATAATTCAGTTTAGTTTAGTTTAGTTTAGTTTAGTGATTGTAGGTCCACTTCTGGAACCAGCATGCAGTGAGTCGCCTGGCTTGGGCGCCATCTACCTATATACTGTAATATAGCAACTCTTATACACAGGGATGAGCAGATTGGCTTAGACAAAATCATGCCCTTATAATTCTCTTGGATAAGCTCCAAATGCCATTTTATCAAAACTACACAGAGCCGGAAATGTAATCTCTTCATGGTATTACTAAAACTATCAAAGGAGGAAGATTCCACCCAGAGGAAACCCATGTGGTCACAGGGATATATATAGAAAGACCTCAGAGACTTCAGAGAAAACTAAGATTGAACCCAGGTTGCAAACTGTGTTACTTGCTACTCATTGTAAACCAAAGAACAACATCATGTAAAACTTGAGATAGACACAAAGTGCTGGAGTAACTCAGCGGGTCAGGCAGCATCTCTGGATAAAAAGGACAGATGACGTTTCGGGTTGGGACCATCCTTCCTTTTTACCCAGAGATGCTGCCTGACCCGCTGAGTTATTTCAGCACTGTGTGTCCATCTTTGGTATAAACCAGCATCTGCAGTTCTTTTGTTTCTACATTATGTAAACCTTGGTTGCACCCCTTTGAAGGTAGACAAAAATGCTGGAGAAACTCAGCGGGTGAGGCAGCATCAATGGAGTGAAGGAAATAGGCAACGTTTCGGGTCGAAACCCACTTAGTGGCACAGTTGAGATATGTCAATGCACTATTAATATTGAATATTTCCAAGGACTCACACCAAACATACAGATGAATAAAAAGTCAAGACAACAGACAGATTAACCAAAGATAGACACAAAAAGCTGGAGTAATTCAATGGGACAGGCAGCATCTCTGCAGAGAAGGAATGGGTGACGTTTCGGGTCGGGACCCTTCTTCTTCTTCAGACTTCTTTATTTTTAACCAACTGGCTGTACCTGCTTGGATGCAATTATAGATCCTGGCACAACAACATAGACACAATTGTAAACAATTGTCCTTGGAATTTAGGGCAGATCCGGGTCAGGCGGCGTCAACTGCAAAAACATCTGCAATCCTTAATAGAACATCTGCGGTAATAACATTGGCCTGTGGCCAGAAACCCGACAGGCTTATGTATGAGGATGGCGATATGCAGTGGGCAACAAAGCCCCCTCATCCTCACGCATAGCTTCATCAAATGGGAGCACTTATGTTTCAGAAGTCAATAAACAAGCAATATTTGTTGAAGGTTCATAACTATGTGGATGTACTATCTGAACATCAGAGCTTTTATAATTTGATTGCCTTAATAATATTTCAATATCTATTAATATATAAAACTCTCGCCCAAAATTCCGAAACGGAACTCCGTCCGGCTGTCACATTTCTTCCATTGATTCCCTGCAACTCCGAAACTGGACGCAGAATCGCCGACATCTTTTCCATTTCGGTAGAGATTTCGCTTTTCTTTCTAAGTATCCGCTCCTCATTACATTCCGTCGTGTTTAGGTACACGTTTTTAATCAAATCCTTCCCCCCCCCCCCCCAATATTTCAAAACTGAACTGGCTTCACACCCACAGAACCTTCTCCAGCCCCAGCCCCTGCTGAACGTTCCATCGTGTGATGTCACAATGCCCAATCTTCACATATGTCCAATCGGAATGGATCCATTTACATATGCCTATGCAGGAGCCCAAGACAATGGTGAACGTTCCATCGTGTGATGTCACAATGCCCAATGCTCAAAGACATCGTTGCCATAGAGAGGGAGTACAGAGAAGGTTCACCAGGCTGATTCCTGTTATGTCAGAACTTTCATATGAAGAAAGACTGGATAGACTCGCCTTGTAATCGCTAGATTTTAGAAGATTGAGGGGGTATCTTATAGAGACGTTTAAAATTCTTAAGGGGTTGGACAGGCTAGATGCAGGAAGATTGTTCCGGATGTTGGGGAAGACCAGAACAAGGGGTCAAAGTTTAAGGATAAGGGGGAACGCTGAATCGCCGACATCTTTTCCATTTTGGTAGAGATTTCTCTTTTCTTTCTAAGTATCCGTTCCTCATTACATTTCGACGTGTTTAAGTGTACGTTTTTAATCAAATCCTAACCCCCCCCCCCCCCCCCAATATTTCAAAACTAAACTGGCTTCACACCCACAGAACCTTCACCAGCACCAGCCCCTGCTGAGCGTTCCATCGTGTGATGTCACAATGCCCAATCTTCACATATGTCCAATCGGAATGGATCCATTTACATATGCCTATGCAGGAGCCCAAGCCAATGGTGAACGTTCCATCGTGTGATGTCACAATGCCCAATGCTCAAAGACATCGTTGCCATAGAGAGGGAGTACAGAGAAGGTTCACCAGGCTGATTCCTGTTATGTCAGAACTTTCATATGAAGAAAGACTGGATAGACTCGCCTTGTAATCGCTAGATTTTAGAAGATTGAGGGGGTATCTTATAGAGACGTTTAAAATTCTTAAGGGGTTGGACAGGCTAGATGCAGGAAGATTGTTCCGGATGTTGGGGAAGACCAGAACAAGGGGTCAAAGTTTAAGGATAAGGGGGAACGCTGAATCGCCGACATCTTTTCCATTTTGGTAGAGATTTCTCTTTTCTTTCTAAGTATCCGTTCCTCATTACATTTCGACGTGTTTAAGTGTACGTTTTTAATCAAATCCTAACCCCCCCCCCCCCCCCCAATATTTCAAAACTAAACTGGCTTCACACCCACAGAACCTTCACCAGCACCAGCCCCTGCTGAGCGTTCCATCGTGTGATGTCACAATGCCCAATCTTCACATATGTCCAATCGGAATGGATTCATTTACATATGCCTATGCAGGAGCCCAAGCCAATGGTGAACGTTCCATCGTGTGATGTCACAATGCCCAGTGCTCATAGACATCGTTGCCATAGTGACAGTACAGAGAGTCAGATGTGGGCCGAGGAGCCTTCAAGACAACATGAGATGTTCCCATATTGTGTGAAAATATTTACGTCATTCACCCCTGAACCTCGATAAGAACACCACCTGCACATCTTAATTAAATTAGAGAAAAACGGAAAAGAGGTCGGGCATTTACACTTTTAAGGCTCTGTGTGTGTCGAAGCTTCGTGTGTGTGATGCCGCACCGCTAACCCCCCCACCACCCCCCCCACGCGTTGCCGAGACGGACCCGACTTCGACGACTTCAAGATACGATATTTTAAGACGGCAGGTACCCGACTTCGACGACCAAATCACCCCTGGGGGCTACAGGTAGGGAACGGTCTTTATGCACTTTTCCAACTCTGTGTGTGGGGGTGGTTAGTGTGTGTGAGGCGCCCGCCCCCCACCCCCCCCCCCAGTGGGGGCTACGGGTAGGGAACGGCTGCGTTGGGGGATCAGACCCAACGGGTTTGCCATTGGTCGTCGTGTTTAAGTGCACGTTTTTAATCAAATCCTAACCCACCCCCCCCCCCCCAATATTTCACAACTAAACTGGCTTCTCACCCATAGAAGCAGCACCAGCCCCAGCCCCTGGTGAACGTTCCATCGTGTGATGTCACAATGCCCAATGTTCAAATACATCGTTGCCATAGAGGGAGTACAGAGAAGGTTCACCAGACTGATTCCTGGGATGTCAGGACTTTCATATGACGAAAGACTGGATAGACTCGGCTTGTACATGCTAGAATTTAAAAGATTGAGGGGGTATCTTATAGAAACTTACAAAATTCTTAAGGGGTTGGACAGGCTAGATGCAGGAAGATTGTTCCAGATGTTGGGGAAGTACAGAACAAGGGGTCACAGTTTAAGGATAAGGGGTAAATCTTTTAGGACCGAGATGAGAAAAACATTTTAACACAGAGAGTGGTGAATCTCTGGAATTCACTGGCACAGAAGGTAGTTGAGGCCTGTTCATTGGCTGTATTTAAGAGGGAGTTAGATGTGGTCCTTGTGGCTAAAGGGATCAGGGGGTATGGAGAGAAGGCAGGTACAGGATACTGAGTTGGATGATCAGCCACGATCATATTGAATGGTGGTGCAGGCTCGAAGGGCCGAATGGCCTACTCCTGCACTTAATTTCAATGGTTCTATGTTTCCCTCTCCGAAACCCCTCTCCCACCCATCCCTCTCTCCCCCACCCCCCTTCCCTCTCTACGCCACCCCCTTCCTCCTACCCCTCTGTCCCTCTTCCATCACTCCCCCTACCCCTCTCCACCTCCCTCTCCACTCTTTCCCCTCTCTCCCCCACCCCTCTCCCCCTCCCTCCCTCCTTCCCTACCTCCCCATCCTCCCCCTCCACCACATCTATCTCCCCATCCCCCTCTCTCACCCCCTACCCCGCTCTCCTTGCCCTCCCAAATCTGTCCCATTTCCTCCACCTCCTCTCCCCTCCCTCTTCACATCCCCCCTCCCTCCCCCCACCTGTGTGTTTGGGGGTTGGTTAATATGAGTTTGATGCCGCAGCCCCCCCTCCCCCCCCCCCCCCTGCAAAACGCCGTTGGGGAAACAGACCCAACGGGTCTGCACTTGGTCTAGTAAGAAGTTAAATGTCTGACACCTGTTTTGCCTGTACAGAACTGCAGAAAAAGATCAGCTACTGTACCTGCAGATTGTATGGTGCTATCACAGCAACATTTTTTGGATGGACACCCGCCTCAATCAGGGCTTGAAGGTGCTTTGTCACAATTTCGACCTCACCTAAAATACAAGCAGCACACGTCAATATAATACAATTCAGAACAACCAAAGAATCCACCTGTTGTGTTTCTGAAGAGAGAGACAAAATGCTGGGGTAACTCAGCGGATCAAGTAGCATCTATGGACAGAAGGGATGGGTGATGTTTCCGGTCGAGACACTTCTTCAAACCCTGAAGAAGACCTTGAGTCTGAAGAAGGGTCTCGACCCGAAACGTCACCTATCCCTTTACCCAGAGATGCTGCTTGTTCTGCTGTGCCTATCTTCAGTATAAACCATCACCAGCAGTTCCTTCCTGCACATGATGTATTTCTGCTTTCCTTGAGAGGACCTCAAGATATTTACGTGTCAAAATAAATTGTGATCAGCTCATATTCCCCAATATTTTAGCTTAACTTAAGAATGCAACAATTCCTGCAATAGAAATTGGATACGTTTTGTAGTTGTTTCATAATCTCTTCCAAATGTTTCAATGGTAGACTGAGAAAAAAATCTGGCAGGATGATAAAATTAATTAGGTAAACTGCTTTATTTCACACACTATGAACATACAGTGCCACCTTAATTCAAGTTAACAAATCTTTTGCCAAACAAAAAACATATTAATGATGCTTCCCCACAGTGCAGTTTAACTTTGACCTTTTAACATAAAATAACTCCCCTGCTGATGTGCCTGATAAAAACTCACCACTGCAGTTTTCTGCTGAATTACTTATTGACTATCTACATCGCTGCATTTATATCTTCCCACAAACCCAATCCCAATGAAAGATCTAACAGATATCCTGCTGATAGCATTGGACCAGAAAAAAATCTCAATTTAACTAGTGTAAAATGTTTAACAATTGAGAAACTAGTTTGTTAAAAGACAAGCCTTAAATGGAGCATCCCCATGCTTAAATCTCTTCTACAGAACCGTGTTTGAAAAAATTAATAGCATATCATATGATTAAATATTGGTGAATATTCGCTACATTCCTTCCAGTTTATGACATCCTTCCTATAACAGGGCAAACAGAATTGCACACAATACTTCAAGTGTAGCTTCACCAATGTCTTGCACAGCTGCAGTATGATGTCCCAACTCCTATACTCAACCGCCTTACTGATGAAGCCAAGGATGCCAAGTGCCTTCTTCACCACCCTGTCTACCTGTGTCGCCACTGTCAAGGTACTGTGTACCTGCATTCCTTGGTCTCCCTCCTCTACGACACTTTCCAGGGCCCTATCATTCACTGTGCTATTCCTGCCCTGGAAAGTGTCGTAGAGGAGAGAGAAACATACCAAAATGCCTCACTTCACATGGGGAGGGCTGGTGAAATGTATCAAGATATGGAGAGCATGACTATTGAGGGTTTAGAAAATATAATAGTTTTAAAAACGAGACCCTGTTTAACCAGGAGGCAATGTAGGTCAGTGAATACGGCAGTTTGGTTAAAGTTAATGAGAATTAATCTTTGACACTGTGATAAAAATGATATTGGTACGACAGCTTGGGTGCTAACTTAGAACTTAGAATCTGGACAATTGCAAAGTAAGGCAAGATGGGATGGATTTAATAGGAATCTGAGTGGCAACTTTTTTTACACAAAGGGTGGTAGGTATATGGAACGAACTGCTGGAAGAGGTAGTTGAGACAGGTACTATGACAATGTTTAAAATACATTTGGACAGCTACATGGATAGGATAGGTTTAAAGGGATTTGGGCCAAACGCAGGCAGGTGGGACGAGTGTAGATGGAGCATGTTGCTCTGAAGGGACTGTTTCCACACTGTATTATTCTATGATTCTGAAGAAAACCTCGTCAAAGTAACACACACAAGAACTTAACCTGAATGCATAATTAACAAAGTTGCAGAGAAATGCATTTTTTGTTCCAAGAACAATTATCGCAATTTGCTAAAGAAAATCAAACGTCTGAACCTAACCTTATCCCCCATTAATGATACAGTACCCTTATTTCCTTTGGATTGTTCATCTTCTTCATCAATTTCAAGCAGACCACATCCTGAGGTATCAATGAGAAGCAGTGGAATTGTCGTCTCTTCTGTAGAATCAACCCCAGGCAGGTCCCTAGTATGAAAACAGCAGTTAATAGGAAAGTACTGCTGTGTATAAAGAACCATCCATCAACAATCTTGCATTACTGTGGGAGAGAAATCAGCCCACAACACCACAGTCAATAAAGATGATTAATTGGGAGTGTGCATCTGTGCACATGGGGTCTCCTTTACTAAAATTGCTCGTAACATTTTGCCAAGATACAATTAATTTCTGTGTAGCATTGATGTCTTCATTAGCCTTTGAAGCTTGGAAAGAATGGAAGTAATTTCATCCCACCTCCCTCCTCCTACTCATTCTTCATCTTGCCAGCTTGCAGAATTGCTATTCTGTGAAATGTTATGATCAAATTCAGTATATTAATGGCCTGGTTTGAGCACAAAGCCATTTCGCAAATCTTATTCCTTTGAGTACATATGTGAACACGCCTGAAATAACACACACAAATATCACTGAAGGGCAAAGCTCTTTTAAAACAATGTTTCCTTATAGCACACTAATCGGTGTAAAATTGGGAATCAGATTCTGTTTTACCAAGGTGTCACCTTCCAAGAAAGGATTAGATTGCAGGTGACATCCATCAGGTGTAAGAGGCAATACAATTAAAGTGAATGTCCATTCTTCCTGATATTAGAAAAGTAGACGCCACAACATCCACAAATTTTAAAACTCCAGGAAAGAGCTGAACAAAGCTTTGATTTCAAGAATAAATCAGAACAGATATGGGAACACTGGAATTTAATTTATGCTTTCAAGACCATATAATCCAATCCCTTTAAGTCTGTTCCACTATAATTAAATCATGGCTGATATTCACCAGAATTTCACTGACATACCTTTGATCTATATCCTTTACCGTATAAAATCTTAAATTTTCTATTGAAGCAGCATGTACTATCTATCTAGAAAATTATTGATTTTGATTACTCTTGACATTAAGAGGTACTTTCCAATTGTGCTGCTAAATGATCTAATTTTACTTTTAAGATATGTGTTCCTGGTTTACCCTACCACACTTTATCATTTTAAACACCACGGTCAGATCCAACTTTAATCTCCAAACCCAAGAAATCACTCTGGGTTAAGAAACCAGTCCTCATATCAAGTAAACAGATTATCTGTACTTTCCCAAATCAATATGACTTTCCGGGTCTATGTTGCAAAAACAAATATGGTTCTCCAGATTGGTTTAACCAACTCAAAAGATGAAACACCTGCACCTGTGCATTCCAACACCCTGAAATAATGACAAACATTCTCTTAGTCCTCCTAAATTGTTTGATTGCCTATACACTGGTAAATACCTTATCAAACATACCAGCTAACATAGTGAAAAAAAGACACCAAGTGCTGGAGTAAATCAGCGGGTCAAGCAGCATCCCTGGAGAACATGGATGGATACGTAATCTTTCAGGTAGGGACCCTTTTCAAACTGATTGGGGGGAGGGGGGGGGGGGGGGGTAAGAAAGCCCCCTATCCCTGTTCTCCCCTGGCAACATCCAGAGGCCCAGGCACTCGTTGCAGAGTGAATGCATTTGTGAGGAGGATGCTATGAGAATGCATGGTGACTTGGACAGGTTGGGGGAGTGGGCAGATGCATGGAAGATGAAGTTTAATGCGGATGAATGTGAAGTTATCCACTTTGGTATTAAAAACAGGAAGGCAGATTACTATCTAAATGGCGTCAAGTTGGGAAAAGGGGAAGTACAATGGGATCTGGGGGTCCTTGTTAATCAGTCTATGAAAGTAAGCATGCAGGTACAGCAGGCAGTGAAGAAAGCGAATGGCACGTTGGCCTTTATAACAAGAGGAGTCGAGTATAGGAGCAAAGAGGTCCTTCTGCAGTTGTATAGGGCCATAGTGAGACCACACCTGGAGAATTGTGTGCAGTTTTGGTCCCCTAATTTGAGGAAGGACATTCTTGCTATTGAGGGAGTGCAGCGTAGGTTTACAAGGTTAATTCCCGGGATGGCAGGACTGTCATATGCTGAGAGAATGGAGCGGCTGGGCTTGTACACTCTGGAGTTTAGAAGGATGAGAGGGATTCTTATTAAAACATATAAGATTGTTAAGTATTGGGACACGCTAGAGGCAGGAAACATGTTCCCGATGTTGGGGGAATCCAGAACCAGGGGCCACAGTTTAAGAATAAGGGGTAAGCCATTTAGAACAGAGACGAGAAAACACTTTTTCTCACAGAGAGTTACGAGTCTGTGGAATTCTCTGCCTCAGAGGGCGGTGGAGGCTGGTTCTCTGGATACTTTCAGGAGAGCTAGATAGGACTCTTAACGATAGCGGAGTCAAGGGATATGGGGAGAAGGCAGGAACAGGGTACTGATTGGGTATGATCAGCCATGATCACATTGAATGGCGGTACTGGCTCGAAGGGCCGAATGGCCCACTCCTGCACATAATGTCTTTTCATTTGTACTTCCAATTTAGCACACAGCATTTGATTTTCACAATTTGCTCTGCTCTATACAAGAGAAACCAAATGCAGTTGGGATTACTGCTTTGCAGTCCACAAATGTGACCTTGAGTTTGCAGTTGCCTGTCACTTAATTCTCCATTCCATTCGCACTCAAAAATCCTGCAATGAAGCCTAATGTACGCACAATGTGCACCTCATCTTTCATCGAGACATTTTGCAGCTCTGGGGACTCAATGTTGAATTTAACAATTTTGGATAACCAGTCTTTCTAGTTTTGTCATTTTGGGCCAGTTCTGATGGAAGGTAATTTATCCGTGATATTAACTCAATTTTGCCCTCTCCAGAGATGCCAGCTAACCTGCTGAGTATGTTTGGCATTCTCTTCTCCTTCAAATTCCAAATAGTTGCATTAAGACTTTACTTTAGACTTTAGAGATACAGTGTGGAAACAGGCCCTTCGGCCCACCGAGTCCGCGCCGACCAGCGATCACCCCATACATTAGCACCATCCTACTTTCTAGGGACAATTTACAAATTTACAGAAGTCAATTAACCTACAAACCTGCATGTCTCTAGAATGTGGGAGGAAACTGGAGCACAGGGAAAAAACAATGTTGAAATACTATCTACCTCTTTGGTGAGCCTCGGACTATCCTTGATCTGGCTTTGCTGGCTTTACCTTGCACTAAACGTTATGCCCTTATCATGTATCTATACACTGTAAATGGATCGATTATAATCATGTATTGTCTTTCTACTGAATGGTTAGCACGCAACAAACGCTTTTCACCGTATCTTGTGCACGTGACAATAAACTAAACTGAAAATCCACGCGGTCACAGGAAGAACGTATAAACTCCGTACAGACAACACCCGTAGTCAGGATCGAACCCGGGTCACTGGAGCTGTAAGGCAGCATCTCAACCACTGCACCGCTGTGCCGTCCCCCCCATTTGTTCTATATTGCATAACCACAGTCTTAAATCTCCCAGGCTAAAATCTGTACTGACAGCCTGTGACTCTGTCTCAGTAAGCAATACAACTGGCAAAGGTAGGGAGTTAATCAAAAGGCAGCATGACTGGATGAACAATGCAATGTTACTTGTGAGTGGATGGCTGCACAACCATCTAGTGCCTTCTACTTAAGCGCGGATCCCTGCTCATTGATCTAACAACCCAATATCATCCTCCAATAGAACCTACAGCATTATGTTTGGCATGGCAGACCTCATATTTGAGATTAGAGTATGAAATGTTGCAACCTGGTAAGAGGAATGAGGAAAGTAATATAAATTAAATGATATAGTTTTAAAAAGAGTTAAGAAACAATAGAATTATTTTGTGGGGGCGGGAGCAGGAGGAGAGCACGTAGAGGGTACAATGTGAAAAACTATTTCAAAAAAAGAATAAGATACATAGATTTTGAAGATAAAGAAATTACCCTAAGCCTCTATAAGGTGTGTTCAAGGACTCATCTGGGCATACACTGCAGGAAAGATTTTATTTATTTACCCTATTACCAATTTATTTTGCTTTAAACTATCACCCTCCATCATTTAATTATGTTTACCCCCTCACTCAACAAAACTTTCTTCCTTGTTCCACATTGCTTTTTTCCCCATTCCTGTACTTGCTTTAAATATAAAATGCTTTTATTTAACATGTCTAATAGGTCAACTTACCACATTTCATAGGAATATTATCAATCAAAATGTAATACGAAATCTTAAAGCAAGATACATGGATAGGTGACCATGAGGACAAGATCAATCAAAGAGGTAGATTTTAATACGTAATACAAATGAAAACAGAGATCAATATGAGATGGGGATTACAGTGGAGTTGTGAAGCATGGTGGTGAGAAAGGGCCAAATAAGTGTTTCTGAAGTATATCACAGTCAGAACATAGATGAGGAACAGTACAAGCCAAGGATAGATCCTTTGGGAGGTAATGATGCATAGGATGGGAAGTCACTGCAAGTGATTACCTGGCCATGACTGGATGGAAAAGAATGGAACTATGCAAGGACAGTCCCAGCCAGCCGGGCAACAATGTTCTCTGAAGCTTCTGACACCACTGACAGGCGACCTGCTTCAGGTTACGATTGTCACAGACACATGGGATAACATGAGTGATTTTGACAATGATCTTTTCACAATTATAATAGTGAACATAGAAATGTAGAGCACAGGAACACATCCTTTGCCCACAATGTCTATGCCAAACAAGATGCCAAGTTAAACTAATCTCTAAGGGGAGAGAGGGGGAGAGGGATGGGGGGGTTGGAGCGCTGGAATGCCCCTCCCTCCCGGAGTGGCCCGTCCTGCCTTGTGAGTGCATTGTGTCGTCACTTGGATTTTTTTCCCGAAATGGGTAAGTTTGAAGAAATTGGGCTGTTTTTTAAATTTTGACGATTAATAATTTCTGAAATATAGGTGGAAATCTATATTTCCATGGGAAAAATGTAAGTAGTGTGTGAAAATGGGAAGGCTGTGGCCTAGCGTTTGGAAGAAGATAGGAATTAACTAGATTAACACGGAGACACATCGTGGGCACAAACAAGACGAAGACTTTTAGTTATATAGAGATGACTCAGAAATTAACTATGAAGGTACTAAAATACTGTGTGGTTGAAAACTGTTAAATCTCTTGCATCATCTCATTAAAGGGCACAGCTTTAAGATGAGAGGGGCAAAGTTTAAAGGCGATGTGCGGGGCAAGCATTTCTAACATAGAAGTTGTTGAATGCCTGTAACGTGCTGCTGGGGTTGGTGGTTGAAGTAGATGTGTTAGTTAGTGGCATTAAAAAGACTTTTGGATAGGCATGAATATGCAGGGTATGGAAGGATATGGGGTGTGTGCAGGTCGATAGCTGATGGTCTTGGCATCATGTTCCGCACATTATGGGCCCAAGGGCCTATTCTTGTGCCGTATTGGTCTATGTTCGCGGAAAGATGACAGGTCATCATCCTAAATAGTTAATTATGAACCTCTCTCACCACAAAAGTTGTCAATCTGTGGGATATTTGAAGCAGTTTCAACTTTTATTTAATTACCGTGCTTACATTAGAAGATGTGTTGCCACCATCTCGTGAGCAACAAGTCGTCCTCCGTACATCTGTTTGGAAGCCCATTGCATTATAGCATTGTGCATTCGATACTGCACAGTCAGCATTCTCACAACCTGCTCACCATACTTCTGGATTAGTCGCTCCATCAAGCTGAGTGATAGGCCATTAGCTGCAGCCCTGTTGGGAATGTGCAAAGAACAGTTGAGCGTTAAAGAAAATTCAGAGAAGGAAGATGAATACATTCAATTAAGGTCAAAGCACAACAATTTTTAAGGATATTATTAGAAATGTCCAAATTTGCTGATTATCTTCAAAATGTAATTATACCATATAAAACTTAACGAGGCTTCATTAGTTTGTAAAAGCCATTATGAAATAATTAAGCATTTCAAATTGACCAGAATATAGCATTCAACTTTGATGGAGTTTTATTTAAATATTGCATGTGCTTCCTTGAAATATCTCGGTATTATGTCAGTTGTTGGTGTTACAGATTAACATTGCACAGGGCCCAATATCATTACTCAGTACTGGATTAAAAACCCTGCACACGTTAGATGATCAGTTTTATTCATTTTAAAATAAAATTTGTAAGAAAAAAGTCTGGAAAATGACTAGTGCTTCTAATGCACCCAACCAGCATTGCATCCAGTGCAAAGCACTGACAAAATTTATCACTGCAAACCTCCATTAATGCTATCAATTAATATGGCAAAATGAAAAATGATATTGCAGGTTTACTTTTATTTTTATATATCAAAAAAGAATTCATCATATAATTCGTAATACAGGTGCACAACCTTTTATCCGAAGATCCAAATAACGAAAACCTCCGAATAGCGGCCATTTTTTCAGTCCTTGAAGAAAGGTCCTTGAAAACGTTCACCGAGGGCGGCCCGCAGAGGTGACAGCGGAACCTCCGGTCGGTCCTCGAAGAAAGGGGAACTAAATCCCCATTCATAAAAGAGAAGGTGAGGGTATATTGCGCGGGAGGGTTAATAATTGACAATATGCTGCTGCCTGCCCGCTGAGTTAAAAAGTTCCCACGATAGACTCACGATACACAGTGTTTCGTGAGTCTTGCGTGGGAACTTTTTAACTCAGCGGGCAGGCAGCAGCAGATTGTCGCTCGCTTCAGTTTCACCCCACCTACACCCCTCTGCTTCCCGGCCATGTGTGTGACCCCTTCCCTCCCCTCTCCAGCTCCCCGCCCATTGCACCGGCGCGGGGGCTTTGCACTGTCTTCACGTCGGTGATTGCAGCAGGGCAGTGCCAGTCACCGGAGACGTCAGGACCAACGGGACACCGACCCCCAGGCCCACTGCAAGCACGGAGATCCCAGAGACCCACAGCCAACAGCAGCCCAGCCCAGCCCCGCTCCAACTACAGAGGAACCTGGGTTGCGGATGACGGGGCGCAGCTCGGGGCGTTGTAGGGGCCCATCGGGGAGCGGGTTCCTGTTGGTCCTGACGTCTCCGGCCACCTGCCATCCTCCGGGAGCTGTACCGCCCTTGCAGGAGAGTGGGGTTGTTTGCAGTTGCAGAGGGAGGGGGCAAGGGCGGTACAGTTTCCAGTCTCAGCTCCAGTCCAGGGGGGTGGCCGGAGACGTCAGGACCAACGGGACACCGACCCCCAGGCCCACTGCGAGCACGGAGATCCCAGAGACCCACAGCCAGCAGCAACTCCAGCCCAGCCCCGCTCCAACTCCAGAGGAACACGTAGGGGCAGAAGCTGATGGTGTGCAAGGTACGTCTTGTTCTTGGGGTGGCGGATGAGGGGGCGCAGCTCGGGCTGTGGGCAAACTGCCACTTGTCGCCGTAGCGGCCCATTGGGGAGCGGATTCCTCTGGAGTTGGAGGGGGAGGGGGTTATTGTGCTGTTTGATCGCCCCCTGCTATCCCAGGGACAGGGAGACACAGCGGCTGTTTAGACTGGTGGGCAATCACTTCCAAAGTTCTGCCCACACAGTCAGTACACCTCTCCTACACTGCATTTCATACAAACATTTATTCTGCAAGAAAAAACTACATTGAAGACTCAAACTCGCGACCGAGTTTACTGCCGCGATCAAGGCGCAAACTCGCGACCTTGCGGATATGAGCCGAGCACTCTACCACTGAGCCAGCCATTAAAATCTACGCTAAAAAATTTCCATTCCGAAGACCGACAAATTCTGAATTACGAAAAGTGTCTGGTCCCAAGGCTTTCGGATAAAAGGTTGTGCACCTGTAATATTAATTTATCATTTGTGTCCATTCTTACTCATTCCTACTGGTGGCCTGCTGTTTTGAACTTCTGCAATTCATATGCTGACGGCTTGGTACGGGTGTGGATTTCCAAATGAGGTCAGTGGATTGACAATATATAATCAGGGTGAGGTGATGAGCAAACAACCAGGGAATTTGGGAGACAAAAGAACATTTTGAGGAGAAGAAGTTGACCAGCTGGTTCATTGGGTCAGCTCGGCCATTCAATAAGATCAAGCTAATCGAATCATGATCTCTGCGCCACTTTCCTGTTCTCTCCTCATACCTCTCGACTCCCTTTTAGTTCATACATAGGTCTATCTTGGATTTGATTATATTCAAATTCTCTGCACAACTATCTCAAGAACTATCACTCTCAGTCTGAAGAAGGGTCTCAGCCCGAAACGCCACCCATTCCTTCTATTCAGAGATGCTGCCATATCTAGAGTAACTCAGTGGGTCAGGCAGCATCTCTAAGAGAACATGGGTAGATGATGGTCCTAGTTACTCAAGCATTTTGTGTCTATCTTCGATTTAAACCAACATCTGCAGTTCTTTCCTATACACATCTCAAGAAGCCAATATCAGAGTTTTGACCTTTTCAGTGAAAAATATTCCATCTCCTCCATTGGAAATAAAACTATGCTCCTAGTTCTACATACCCTCAACTAGAGGAAACATCCTGTCAGCATCCACATGGTAAATCCACAGGTAAATCCACTAAATCACTGCATGTTGACTCTGCTTGATTGGCTTATGATTTTCTAAATGTCCTGCTATTACCTCCTTAATAATGGACTTCAGCATCTTGTCTTTTTAAATAATGACGCAGCAATTTAGGAGTCTGGGGTGTCCAATCTGTCACGATTATTGTCTGGGTTAGGAAGGGTACCATGAATTCACATTCACTCGGACCTCCGCAGCAACTATGTTGATATGAATTTGTTCACAATTAAGAGGCAATGCTTTGTTCTGTTTTTAAATTATTGCCTTGAAAAGGTTCTCACACTTCCTTCCTAAGATATTAATTGTAGATGGGATTATATATCAAACCGAATCCGGCACTCGTACATATGGGCTTTCCAACATAGAGATTACAAGCAGAAATCCTGCTTGCTTTTATTCCCAACCGAAGTTCAAGAAATTTGTCCATGAACAGTGTTGGCTAACTCAAACGAGTGGATTTCTGCAATCAGTGAGTGGCAAAGCAATCAGGGCTCTCCATCAATCGCAACTACAAAAGCAAAAAATACAGGAAACATAGACCAAAATGGGCAGCATGTGTAGGAAGAAAAACAATCATGAGAACTCCATTTCTCTTTCCAAAGATGCTGCCTGAGTTGCTGAATATTTAGTGTTTTCTGTTTTAACTTCACACCTCCAACATCTGCAGGTTTTGATTGAGACCTACACCGTCCCACGGGCACTGTGCTGGTCTTGGCTCTGGTACTCAAGATTACTACAAATATCAAAACAGCTCTGGCCACAAGGAACATAGGATATATGTGACAAGAATAAACAACCACATGCCTCCTTAAACAAAGGTCACCGCTTCCACAAATATCAATTAGAACATTTCAATCAATGGAAAAAAACAGTACTGAAAGCAAAGGAGATTTTAAAAAAGCAGAGAAGGAAAGAAATGTGGGGTTGAGAGACAAAAAATAAAGAGATCATGCTTTTAAAGATCTCCAAAACAATTAAAATTAAATTATGTAGTCTCATTTGTTCAAAAAGTTTTCAGTGCCTGAGATTTTTCTACAGTAAAGTTACATTTTAAAAATGATCTTCAATGATCAAATCTGATTTTTTTTTCCATGGAAAAAATGCACTAGAGTAACTCAGTGGGTCAGGCAGCATCTTTAGAGAACATGGATAGATAATGTTCCTAGTCGGGTTGAAGAAGGGTCCCTGAAGACGGGTTCCAGCCAGATATGTCACCTATCCATGTTCTCCAGAGGTGTTGCCTGACCTGCTGATTTACTCCAGCACTCAGTATCATTTTTTTGTAAACCAGCAGCTGCAGTTCCTGTTTCTCCTTCTAACTTCTTCTGGCTTGGCTTGGATACTGATGTACATTATGGAAATGCCATAAACGTAGCCCCTTTTATGCATTTGACTGCTGGTCAATTAGCAAATTGAATAGTACAGCAAAGCATCAGGCAGAGCAAACTACCTTGGGCTACTGTATTGAACTTTTCAATACCAGAGTGGTGACAACCTGGTTTAAATTTGAAATTGCACTTACTGCCTACATGGCTCATAACTGCACTGACAACACAAACTTCCCACACATTAATCTCCAAACACTATAATCACTGCATTATGGCTTTAATACTCCAGTAGAACTTTGATCAATCAATTAATATTAAGAAGTTTCTGAAACATTATTACTCCAAAGTGCTCCCAGGTGGCCGATGAACTAATCCAGTAAAAAGCTAAGGATTATACATAAGAAAGGTCCTATATTTGATCTTGGTCTGTGTTGAATTAGGCCCTAATATATATAAACTGGCTCAAAGGGTCTGAAGAAAATTAGCTAAAGGAACCCTGATTAGAGAAAGCATCATAAAACAAACATTTAGCAGGCAACTTTTAGCATCACAACTTTCTAATCGAGTGCAAGATGGTTTTTTGAAATTGTACACAAAAGGGCTCTCCCTTATACTCTCTATCTCACTAAAATAAAAGGTAATGTTGAGTGGCCCCTCAGATCTCAATTCATTACAAGACACCAAATGAGAAATCAAAACATGCTCAAACTGTTTACGTGGAATATTTTTAGAGGTTGTGTGAAATATTTCAAATGTTAATGTTTAATTAGATGATTATTTTCATTATTACAATCATTGAGCGATGCAGCACAGAAGGAATCAATTAAGTGCTACGTAACTGAATCAACTATTCAGCAAAAAAAAAATCTAAATAAAATCAATCTACTCCATCCCTTGCAATTAAAAAAAAAATCCTATTCAAAAATGAGTTTGAATCTTCTTCCACCATCTCTCGAAACCTCCAATCCAATTAAAATGTGTTGTTTTTCTAAGACATGGCTTAGTAGTCTTTCCCGAATTATCTTTTGTAATTAGCTTAAAATCCGCATGCTCTTTATTGTGCTCTTTACAGCCACTGTCACAGGTTTCTTGTAAATTATTGTTTCTTGCAAATGACACTAACTAGGTGGTATCGTAGGCAATGGAGTTGGTTATCAAAAATTACAGCAGGCTCTTCATCAGCTGGGCAAGTAGACTTTGGTACAGTGAGCAAGAGTAAAGAAGACTTTCAGTACATTGACCATCAGTCAGTGTAATGAGTGCAGAAGTTGGGATGTTATGTTACAATTTTTGGTATGACTGTGGCAAATCAAATTCCCTGTATGTTTTTGCATACATGGCCAATAAATTAATTACAATTACAATTGTACAAGACGTTGGCGAGGCCACATTTGGAATACTGTTCATTAGGCTAGAAAGAGTACAGAGAAGGGAATGTTGCTAGGACTTGAGGAGCTGAGCTATAGGGCTAGGATTGTATTCCTTGAGTGCAGGAGGGGTGATCGTATAGAGGTTTATAAAATCGTGAGAATACCTAGGGTGAATGCGCAGAGTCTTTTACCCAGGGTAGGGGAATCAAAAACCATTGGTTTAAGATGAGAGGGGCAAGATTTAATAGGAACGTGAGGGGCAACTTTTGGTCAGTAAAGACTGAAGTAGGGTCCCGACCCAGATCACCACCTATCCCTTTTCTCCAGTGGTACTGTCTGACATGTCAAGTTGGATGCTGTGCAAAAAAGCTTTCTGAACCTTTTTCTCCAAACACAGAATTAAGTCTCTCAGGATATTTTCCCATCTGTTCTAGCCTGTAACATGGGACCACATTCTCAAGAGCACTCTTCTCCAGCCTTTGCATATAAACTTTCTGGAACCTTATTTTACTGGATATCTTCTAGACGTAAGACTTCAAAAATATTGTACAAACAAAATGTTTTTTTGCAGGAGAGAGAAGTATAAAAATATGAAGAAATTCTCACGACTTTGCGTGAACTTACTTGCGAGAAATAATGGTAGGAGGAAGTTGTTTGTGATCTCCAGCCAGGATGCATTTTGGAGCCTTCATTAACGGTATCCAGCAGCTTGCTTCTAGTGCCTGTGCACACTCATCAATCACCACAAGATCAAAATAATCATTCGGCAAGAGTTTTAATGGACCATCGTCAGAAGCACCTATGTATAACAAAGAAAACTGTGAAAAACAAAACAGTACATGAGCACTGACATTGGACCGTCAGAATACTTTGTAAACAGTAGGAATCTTTCTCCCAAGATGGAAACATCAAATACAAGAGGACATACATAGCTTTAAGTTGAGAAGGGCAAAGTTTAAAGGAGATGTATGGGGCAAATGTCTTTTCAATGATGGTGGTGAGTGCCTGGAACATGATGTCGGAGGTGAGAGTTAGAATAGATACGTTTAAAAGCCGAAGGTACACAAAATTGCTGGGGAAACTCAGCGGGTGGGGCAGCATCTATGGAGCGAAGGAAATAGGCGACGTTTCGGGCCGAAACCCTTCTCCCGTCTGAAGAAGGGTTTCGGCCCGAAACGTCGCCTATTTCCTTCGCTCCATAGATGCTGCTGCACCCGCTGAGTTTCCCCAGCAATTTTGTGTACCTTCGATATTCCAGCATCTGCAGTTCCCTTTTGAACACGAATACGTTTAAAAGCCTTCTGGATTGGGTTGTGGATTGGCAGGGAATGGATGGATATGGATATGAGTTATGAACAGGTAGATAACTGATGGTTTGGTAGTCTTGGCATCAGGTTCGGTGAGCCAAAGGGCCTGTTTTTTGTTCTATGTTCTAGTAGAGCCCAGATACTCATTCCTTGTGTGCAATGCAATCGAATTCTCAGACAAATTTAAATTGTTAAATGGGATTAGAGCCTTTCATGAGCATAATGTGACTTCCATAATTCAAAAACAACACAATGCGCATAGAGGACACAGATGTGACTAATCCTCACAGAATGCTCAATTATAACTCCCCCTGTGAAACAGATTCAACCATATGTCATTAACAGTTAGCGTGAGCCAAGCTAAGCGTCTGGTCTGGACCTAGATCCAGAATAGGTCTACTCTCAGGACCCATGGAGGATAATGTACAGACAACATTTTGGGCCAGGAACCTTTGTCAGACTGGAGAAGAGTCCCAACCTGAAACATTGTCTGTCGATTTACCTCCACAGATGCTGCCTAGCACACTGAGTACCTCCAGAAGTTTGTTTTGTTTTACTAAATTTAATCACTTTCCGGGTTGTGGAAAGGAGACAGTTATTCAAGGAAATGAAATTAATTGTTGCTTCCAATTGCGTAAATCCCACCCACGATCTTTGTTCTTTTCATACATCTACCTGTGTTAGTTGCCAAGACGACACGGGCTTTTTTTAATATCTGTGATGTAGCTGCCTCTTCCCTCGATCTCAGCTCCTTTCTCAAACTCTTGATCTCACCACGAAAGTGGACTTTCTGTCCTCTGTCATGTGCCTTCTTCATTTTTGCCTTTGAATGAAAATTTGAGTTTTTATCTCAGCATTGAAAATATTGCCTCATTAACATAAGAAAATTGCTAAACATTGGTTTTTAGATGAGCAATGTTTTGAATTTTTCTATGTAACTACTATGAAACTGCTTTAGTTTTTCTGAAAATAATGTAAATGTGATTTTTTTAAATAAAGATGTGAAGCAAACAAATACAGTAAACTCACAATAATGGACCTCAATATAGCGGATCTTGATATAGCAATCCGAGCCCCATTGCATCACACCCCTTGCTTGTGAATTCCCGCAAGTTTTATCCCCCCCCCCCCCCCCCCCCGGCAACGTGTGTTTCTCCTCTCTCGGCCTTGGATTAAACCTTACCCCCCTCACTCAGTTATAGCGTTTAGTGCAAGGTAAAGCCAGTAAAGTCAGATCAAGGATAGTCTGAGGTTCACCAATGAGGTAGATAGTAGTTCAGCACTGCTCTCTGGTTGTGGTAGGATGATTCAGTTACCTGATAACATCTGGGAAGAAACTTGCAAGGGTTTACTGTGCAACCTGGGTGCAGGATACTTACAAAAGCCTGATCAATGTCCTTTCTGATCTCCAAAACTATTTGGGTGTTATCTCCATGTGCCAACACTGCATCCAGAGAGTGGCGATGTATAGACTCAAGCAGTCGTGCAGGGTGACCTAAACGCAGGACCTGTGCTTCAATTTGTGCCAGACGCTCTACAAGGTTGTCAACAGCAACATTAGAGGGAGCGCAGCAAAGTACCTTGGGGAATAAAAAGAAAACTTTCTAAGGAAACATAATGTCTAGATAGGAAACGGACTGATGAAGCAAGATGAATCAGGATATACACAAATACTTTAAAAAAAGTTGAACCAAGGTTAAGGTTCCCATGCTGTTGCCATGCCAAGACCCAGAAAACAATGTTCTACACTCCCAGCAAATACAGGTAGTTCTGCTATTACGCATGCTACCATAATGCTGACATCACGTGAAACTATTCAACACCTGTCCCTTTACCTCCCTCCTCGACTCCATCCGAGGACCCCGACAGTCTTTTCAGGTGAGGCAGAGGTTCACTTGCACCTCCTCCAACCTCATCTGCTGTATCCGCTGTTCCAGGTGTCAACCCTGAATATCGGCGAGACTAAGCACAGACTAACTCGGCTATCGTTTTGCTGAACACCTCCGCTCAGTCCGCCTTAACCTACCTGATCTCCCGGTTGCTCAGCACTTTAACTCCCCCTCCCATTCCCAATCTGACCTTTCTGTCCTGAGCCTCCTCCATTGTCAGAATGAGGCCCAGCGCAAATTGGAGGAACAGCACCTCATATTTCGCTTGGGTAGCTTACACCCCAGCAGTATGAACATTGACTTCTTTAACTTCAAATCGCCCTTGCTTCCCTCTCTCTCCGTCCCCTCCGCCTTCCCAGTTCTCCCACCAGTCTCCGACTACATTCTATCTTTGTCCCACCCATTCACCTGACAACAGTCTGAAGAAGGGTCTCGACCCGAAATGTCACCCATTCGTTCTCTCCAGAGATGCTGCCTGTCCTGCTGAGTTACTCCAGCATTTTGTGTTTACCTGTCAGTTTCACAGCAGGTGACCATTGAAATTAACAAACATTTGCTTCTATTGCTATTTCTGCCATGATACTCCATTAAAAAATAACATAGAGTCTTTAATATTTTTAGCTTGCAGTAACTAAAAATAAAATTTTGGCTATTAAGAAGACATTTGCTTTTCAAATTTCAGCGAGAAAAATAACTTAATTAACTCTCTAGTCCTATCTGCCTTTTGTCTTTGACATATTGTGCCTTTATAACACGATTTTCTATAACGCGTGGTTTCAACTATCCCGTTATGGCCGAACTATATGCATTGAGTGCGGTACTACTGCAGGGATGCATCCAGGGATGCATATCCAGCTGCTTTCAAGATTGAGAGTAATGCCTAAAAAGTTCTACTTGTTTTTCTTCTACATTGTCCTTAAATATCTTGTGCGATTTTCCCGTCAATCAGAAAGTGGGATAAAAATACCAGACTCTTCAGAGTCTGAACAAGGATTCCGACCGAAACGACACCTACTCCTTTTCTCCAGAGATGCTGCTTGACCTGCTGAGGTACTCCAGCATTCTGTGTCCGTCTTTGTATGAACCAGCAGAAGACAGTTCCCTCAACTCATCCTGCAGTTATGACTCTCTCTTGTACATACGTTCACTCAGGAAGGTGAATAAACATAACATCCACTGCTAACCTCATTACGTCTGGTTTAAAATGCCAAAAGACAGCTCCATTAAATGTCATTAATTTTCCCAAACAACCTCCTCCAATCTGGGAGATGGACAAATGAGAACCCTCACTGCTAACTTGTATCCCATATACAGAATCTTCTATGTCTAAGATGTACAAAATGAGCCAAGTTTCAGAGGACTTTTAAAATTAATACAATTGTTTGCACAATGTTACAACTCTATTTGCTCTTTTTCAGCTGCTGTGGATAGTCACTCTGTTAAAATGCCCTCACATTTTCATCTGATCATCATCTTCAGCACCCAGAAACTTGCAGGAATCAACAGCTGCCAGCAATTGAAATTATTAAAATTACAATTAATTACCATTAAACAAGTTACTTTTGTGAATTGATTTTGCATTAAGATTATTGCAGGGCTACTAGGACTATTAAGTAAATTTGACAATTTTTTTCTCAGACACATGCAGTTAAATGTAGAAATCCAGAGGTTGTGGCCTCAGTACCTTGCACTGCCACAGGTTGTGCTGTAACAAGCAATGGAATCAAGTGAGTTGCTTCTTTTATTCACCACAGAAGCCAAAGTATGGACAATAAATTCAGATGAAGTTTTAATAAGATGGTGCTCTCTTTAATTGCTGTTAAGTAACCTCTTCAAAAATTACTTTTACAAGAGTTCCATTTGTTCAGAATTTAATGAGCTCGAAGACATTTAGTGAAGATAGACACAAAAAGCTGGAGTAACTCAGCGGGTCAGAGAGCACCTCTGGGGGAAAAGTATAGGTGACGTTTCGGGATGAGACCCTTTTTCCTCCTAGATGGAGACAGAGTCATAGAGCACAGAAACAGGCACTTTGGACCTACTCACCTGTGCAGACCAAGATGACCCATCCAAGCTAGTCCCATTTGCCCAGACCTGGCCCTAAGCCACATAAATGTTTGCTATCCACTAACCTGGCCAAATGGCTATTAAATATTATTGTGCCTGCCTCAACTATTTCACGTGGTAGCTCGTTCCACACCCACCACCCTCGGAGCAATAAATTGTCCCCTCAGATTCCTAGTAAATATTTCCCCTCTCATCTTACACCTCCGCCCTCTAGTTCTTGATTCCCCTAGCCTAGGAAAGTGTGCAATCATTCTATCAATTCTCCTTATGATTTTATACATCCCTAGAAGATCACCTCTCAGCCTCCTGTGCTCCAAGAAGTGAAATCCCAGCCTGCCCAGCCTTTCCCTATAGGTCAGGGTCTCATGTCTGGGCAATATTCTCGTAAATCTTCTTGGTACTTCCAGCTTAATGGTATCTTTTCTATAGCAATGTGACCAGAAATGGACACAGCTCTCCAAATGCTGAACTATAACACCCCGTACAATGGTAAACTCACATTCCAGATTCTATAGGTAGACACAAAATGCTGGAGTAACTCAGCGGGTGGCGCGGCATCTATGGAGAGAAGGAATTGGTGCCGTTTCGGGTAGAGACCCTTCTTCAGACTTCCCAGTTTCTATAGTCTGATGAAGGATCCTGACCTGAAATGTCACTAATCCATGTTCTCTAGGGATGCTACCTGACCTACTGAGTTATTTCAGCACCTTGTTTTTTTTTCTATACTCAATTCCCTGACTGATGAAAGTCATCATGCTTTCTTCACCATCCTACCGCTCTGTGACACCATATTCTGGTGTTCGTCCTCCTGAACTACAACGTAGGGTCCTACCCATCCACAGTGAAGTTCCTGACCTGGTTTGACGTGAAAACGCAACACGTCACACACATCAAAATTAAGAACCAATTGCGATTCCTCGGCCCATTTGCCTAACTGATCAAGATCCTGCTGTCATTCTTAATTACCATTTTCACTGTCTATGACACCACATATTTTAAGATCATCAGCAAATTTATTCATATTGATGTTTTCACATTATCAACCAAATTGTTGACATAGATGATAAATGGCAATGGGCCCAACACCAATCCAAGACACACCACTAGTCACAGATCTCTAGTCCGAAGATCTACCTTCAACCATCACCTGTTACTTACCATTGAGCCAACACTGCATCCAGTTAGCAAGTTCTCCCTGCATCCAATGCAATCTAATGTTCCGAAGAAGCCTACCATGCCGAACTTTATCAAAGGCCTTACTGAAGTCCATTTAGTTCACATCTATGGCACTAACCTCATCAACCTTCTTGGTTATTTCTTCAGAAAAACATAATCCCCGCCCACTCATACTCAATGGCTGACAGATATTATGTCCTGCCTAAAGCTCGAGAAAATCAGGTACTCACTTCAACATTCAAATGGAAGGTTTCAGAAAGCGTGGGGGCCTTTTTTAAATGCATTCCAGACTTTATAAATGCTTGATCATCAAGCACAGTTTAACAGCTTAACAGTCTACCCATTCATATATCATGGATTATTGTTGTGACAGGCTGATATTTGCCTATGCTCACTGGCAGTGACTGGGGAGGGATTATTTTTGGTATCTCATTTTTCTTTTATTGGTGTTGTCTTGTTATATGTTAGCATAAGTTGTTTTTTATTTATTCTTTTCGTACACTCTGTCTGTAACAAATAAACAACTTTGCACTTTGTTATGTCCTGAAAACTAAATTAAAAAGATTTTAATTTAAAAAAGAAAAACATAATCAAATTCATAAGACATACTCTTCCATGCACAAAATGATGCTGAGAATCCCTAATCAACTCTTGCCTTTCCAAATACATGGATAGATTATCCCTCAGAATCCAATCTAGTAACTTTGCTCCCAGAGATGTTAGGCTTACAGGTCTATAGTTCGCTTCTTGCAGCCTTGCAACCTTTTCCTTGCAGCCCTTATTAAAAACGGGCATAGAATTAGCCATCCTCCAGTCTTCCGGCACCTCACCTATGTCTAATGATGTACCTCAGCCAGAGCTCTTCCAATTTCTTCTGTAGTTTTCTAAATATAAATTAAAATTGGAGTATTTTTTGCCTTCTTAGACTTTTTTTTTTTTAATCTCTCGCTCACATATTCCCATAATTCTTCTCAACCTTTACTTTGCTCTCCGTAAACTAGTGCTTTTCAGTCATTGGATATGCCATGCAGAGGATGCTTTGGATCAGATATTTAGTTAGACTTAGGTCTTAGGGCTGAGGGAATCAAGGGATATGGGGAAAAAGCCAGAACGGGGTAATGATTTTGGATGACCAGCCATGATCATATTGAATCATGTATTGGCTCCAAGGGCCGAATGGCCTACTCCTGCACCTATTTTCTATGTTTCTATATAACGATGGCGAATTGCTGTTCGGATGCTTACAAAGCCCATTCTGTGCAGGGTAGAAGTTTACCAAAGATCACAAAAGTGGCACCATTGTCTTGCATGTTGGAACCAAGGCCTTTCATCATCTTCTGATCACGTTCCGATTTCTTGATAACTAAAACCAGTCCTGTGATGAATGAAGCACAGATGCACTCCTCGCTCGTGAATTAGTCAAGTAAAATATTCCAAGTACATCTCATGTAAAATATTATCACCTTCAAGCCTTGTTTCACAGCTTGCAGAATTATTTCTACAACTGTGGTTGTCTTCCCAGTGCCAGGAGGGCCATGGATAATTGCCACTTCCTTCTGCAACAGTGCAAAAGTTACAGCTTCTTTTTGAGAGTCATCTAGACGAGGATTGTACAACTCCTGGATGTCTAAAGAAAAACAGCAAAGAAGACTTCTTATCAAAAGAGTTTAATTCACGCACATACGGCAGTTTAGCAACATGGTAAATGTGACTATAATAAGTGCATTGTTCTGAAAGTTTTTCACATATTTATCTGCAAGTAATATAAAATTCAACGATAAAGTGAATTCCTAATTCTAATTTACCTAGCCACCTTTCTGAGTTCAATGCTGAACAGAAGTGGAATATATATATTTTCTTCCAGCTTTAAATATTGTGTCTACTTTTGTTTTAAGTGTGTGGAATCAAAGTGAACATTCGCTTTATAGGAAAGGACATTGAAAGTCAAAAGATTTGCTGATGCTTAAATATGAAGTAAAAACAGGAAATGTTGGAAATGATGAGCAAATCAGGTAGCATCTGCCCAGGTAGACAGGTCTGGCTGTGGCCTCCTGCACTGTTACAACAAGGATTAAGCACAAACGAACACCAAATCTTCCATTTGGGCATGTTGAAACTTTTGGTCTCCATTATGAATTCCCCAATTTAAGCCAATAAGTTCTTCCTTTCAGGCTGTATCAGAACTTGGCATTTCCATCAAGTAATCCGTATGTGATTTTGGCTCAGTTTTTCACTCTCTATCAGTATAGCCTGGTCTGCTGTAAATGTCCCATAGCCCTACCATTGGCAAAATATAACACAAAGCATAGTATGTTTCTAATTGCTGAATTAATCATTTTGTCCCACCCGATCAGAGACATTTGTTTTGTTCTCATACCCCAACCTTCTCTGCTGCAGAAAATTAATACCTTTGCTCCTTTCCGGTTCACTCTGTATCTTCCCCCTTTTTCCCCCTAGGGCAACACGGTGACACAAAGGGAGTTGCTGCCTTACAGCACCAGAGACCTGGTTGCAATCCTGACTACGGGTGCTGTCTGTACGGAGTCTGTACTTCCTCCCTGTGACCATGTGGGTTTTCTTAGGGTGCTCCAGTTTCCTCCCACAATCCAAAGATGTGCAGGTTTATAGGTAAATCGGCTTCGGTAAAATTGTCCCTGGTGAGGAACCTAGTGTTAGTGTATGGTATAGTACACTATAGGCTGGTCGGTATAGTCTTGGTGGGCCGAAGGGCCTGTTTCCGCACCATATGTCAAAAGTCAAGTCTTTGCTCTATCTATTTTACTTGAGTTTGATGATTGTATTTATGTATAGTGTTAACTGATCTGATTGGATAGCCTGCAAAACAAAGCTTTTCACTTTAACTTGTTACACGTTACAATAATAAACCTCAACCCATGAAGGGTCTTGGACCTGAAATGTTAACCCCGTTTCTTTTTCTACAGATGCTGCCTGACCTCCTGAGTGTTTCCAATACTTTCTGTTTTTCTATCTTTTTTGAGTTTTTAATGTACCTGCATTGTAAAAGTTGAATTTTCAATATTATCACGACAATGAAGATAAAATATTTAAGAAATTGATCTTACTTTGACTTGCTGATGGAGAGCCTGGCTCGGAAGCACCAAACAAGACATCTATGAGATTAGAGGCTGGTCCAGCATGATTTTGGTTTAAGGCTTTTAAAGCACTAGAAAGAAAATATTTTTTTTAATGCAGAGAAGCTTCGATGGAATAGAATTTTCTAAACATGAGTCTAAACCTCAAAAAATTATTTAAAATCAGTTGCCAAAACGTTACAGGGTTCTGTGAAAAATATGTTATATTTCAAGAGATAGAAAACACAAACATTAAGGTACTTTTCAACCTTGTTCCCAGAAGCAGAGTAGAGGTCTGAATTATCAAGTGATGGATGTAAATAATAATGCAGTGATATTCTGCTATCCACACGTTTTAAATGTAGTATAACAGAAATAAGAAGAAGTTCAAATGTAGTAATATCTGGCTGATATATTCTACTGATGCATATAACAAGAAACTACATTCACTTCTTAAAAATACCAAACATGCACCAGTTAAAGGTTAACACGGTTTAAGGTACAAAATATAATGTTTACTTTTTCATTCTCTTATAGGTGACGTCATTAGCCAATTTCAAAAGTTTATAGGAAGAATCACCATCAAAGTTTAGTTGATCACTGGATTCATCAAAGGCTACGGTAATTGATTTTTGGGTGATGCGTGTGACAACACCGGATGCAAGTTGGTCCAATGGAGTGGAGCCTTGGTTGTCATATAGACCCACAATGTCCCCTGAACAAAGGAAAGATAACATTTAATGCAAATGCCCACTCACAAAACATTCCAGTTTCAGCCAAATGAAGCTTTGTACCACCAGGCAGTGTTGTATTCCCTACTACAATTAGAAAAAACATTGCTGCAAAAATAAATAATAGGATCGTTTCAATTTATGATAGTTTCTTGATTAGTAAGGGTGTCAGGGGCTATGTGGAAAAGCCATGTGAATGGGGTTGAGAGGGAAAGATAGATTAGCCATGATTGAATGGCGGTGTAAACTTGATGGCCTGAATGGCCTAATTCTGCTCCTAGGTCTCATGAACCTAAATTTGTTCCATGTTCAACAATGCCTGCTTCAGAAAGAATGCAGATCCTTGAAATCACATCTCAATGCACTTTCTAAGCCTTTATTCAGGAGGCTGATTTTAAGGGAAGAAGGATACATTTATATTCCACTGAACATCTCATCTCTGCCTGACAGGTAGCTGAATAGAAACCAGACATCTGGCATTGGGACATGGAAGGGCAAAACAAAATCTGTGGGAACCGCATGCATCCCCTGTGAATTCTGCAGTTTAATCAATCAAAACAAAGAAAGTCGTCTTACAAAGATTGTAAATTAATATGGTTGGGAATAGAAACCAACAACCGTGCAACACCAAACTACTTAATCAGTCAGAGAAAGCATCTGGAAAGTTTATATCCATCATAAAGTCAATGCAGGCCCATTATTAGTTTTGTGCCACAGGGAGTAGTGCTGCAATCTTTACTGCTTGTTATGTATATTAACGATTTGGATATGAATGTAGAAAGTATAATGGTAAGTTTAAAGAAGATATGAAAGTTGGTGGTATCATTGATAGTGACAAGGATTGCTATGGGCTGCAAGTTGATATTGAACACTTGGTAAAATGGGCAGTGCAATGAGATGAAAGGCATGTATAAGGTGAGGCACTTTAGGAGGCCTAATAAAGAAAGGTTATACAAATGAATGATAAGGTCATGGGAAGTATGGAGAAACAAAGGAACCTCGCTATACATCTTCAAGGGTCCTGAAGCTGACAGCACAGTTAGATAAGGTGGCGAAGAAGACATATGGGGAACCGGGGCATAGAATATTAGTGAAGAGTGACTATGGCATAACATTACAATTCATTGAGGAGCAAGAAACCACTGATGATGGTTTACATAAAAAAACGCAATGAGCTGTAGTAACTCAGGCAGGTCAGGCAGCATTCTGGAGCATTTCGGTCCAAAACAGCCTCGATCCATGTTCTCCAGAGATGAGATGTTGTCTGACCCACTGAGTTAATCCAGTACTTTGTTTCTTTTATTACAAATTATTGGTTAGCCCATATCTAGATGATCTGATTGGATATGGTGGATCAAAGAGCCTGTTTCTGTGCCTTACAATTATTTCTTCACGTATGAGGTTTTTTCTGAGAAGAGTTGAATGCGACAGCAATCAGACACTGCAGTATATTTTTGATGCAATTTATGTGACAGCATTAAGGAAGAACTCAACATGAACACACCAGGACCAAAGTTATTGCTGGGCAATGTTGCGCTGGCTTCATACTTTCTCGGTTCTAAGCTGACAAGTAAGCGTCCATACAGTCCAGTTCTCTGGCTTGCCACCTGAAGCTTCACCAGACATACTCCTCGTTGCTGGAGTTTTTTCACAGAGACATTTTCCTGCCATTCCCTGAAATAACCAAACAAAAATAACAGTATAAAATAGTCAAAAAGAACTTGCATTTATACAGCACTCCTGACTTGGGGGGGGAAATCTCAATGTGCTTCACATCAGAATTCAGATCAATCTTGACAGCAAAACATGCAATTAAAATAGACAGGTTTGGTGGAGGAGAGACAGGCAGTGGAGAGAAATGGGGAAGAAATTCCTAAGCTTTGAGCCTTGTCTGCTGAAGATACAGTCACTAATGATGGGGTGACTCAAAGAATCAGGGATGCACAAGAGGGCAGAATTGTAGGAAAAACAATTTCAAGAAGTTGCAGAGCTAAAAAAAGTTGCAGAGATAGGATAAGGTGAAGAAGTTACAGAAGTATTTGAAAACAAGACTATTAATTTAATATGTGAGGCACTGCTACACCTGGCACCAATTTAGATCAACAAATCAAGTATGATGAGTAACAGGATTGACACAAAGAGCTGGAGTAACTCTGCAGGTCAAGCAGCATCTCTGGAAGACATGGATAGGTGATGTTTCAGGTCAGGACCCTTCTTCAGACAGAATATAGTAAGGGGGAGAAAGCTGCAAGAGAGGTGGGGGCAGGACAAGTGGATACTGGTGCAGGAGGGGAGGATTGATTGGTGGAGGGTGAACAAAGGCGAGAGAGGAAAATAAGGCAAAAGGCTGTGAGATAGGGAGAGAAGAGAAAAGAAATGTGAAGTCAAGGAAGGAATTTAAGTGGAAGGGACGGAGAATGCCAAAGGGAGTGGGAGAAATGGGTATGCATCCAGGTGGGGCATAGGGAAGAGAGGGGAGGAAAGGGGGGACTTGTTAGGGGGTTAAATGATTAAAAGGGGGTTGAAAGGGGGTTAATTAATTAAAATTGGAGAATTCAATGCTCTTACTGTTGGCCATGTAAGCTATCTAAATGGAATATGGGGTGCTGTTCCTGCAGTTTGAGTGTGGCCTCACACTGGAAGTGGAGGAGGTCCCCAGGAAGAAAGGTCGGTATGGGAATGGGAAGAAGACTTAAAATGGTTTGCAACCGGGATATGCAGCAGTCCTTGATGGCCCAAGTACAAGTATTTGGCGAAATGGTCACCTAGTCTACACTTAATTTCACCTATGTAAAGAAGGTCATATTGGGAGCACCCAACGCAGTAGATCAGGTTAGAGAGGGTGCATATGAATCTCTGTCTCACCTGGAAGGGCTGTTGGGGTCCCTGGATTAATGTGAGAGAGGAGGTGCAGAAACTGGCGTTATGTCTCTTGCGGTTTCAGGGGAAGTACCTGAAGTTAGGATAAGGGCAGAGGATGTGTGGATAAACTTCAGTCTGAAGAAGGGTCTTAACCCAAAATGCCACCTATCCATTTGTTATGAGTTTCTCCACAGATCACATAACTTTGTGCAAAGAATGAGCTCAATTCTAAATCGGCTTTCAACCATTAAAGTTGGAATCATTTTCCCAATCAGCAGGGACCAAGTTCCGCGTGTATATGCATAGCCTTTTGTTAGCACACACCTTTAATATGTTGTATACTTTCTTCCTTTTGCATATACACCTACATTTTAAGACTGCTGGAAGTTATTGGATCTGTTCCTTGGTGACACTCCACCAAATGGTAGAACTGAAAACGACCACAGTAATCTAATCAGCTTTGTTCAACATACATTTACTGACTGAAATCTCCTGGTGGATTGCTTAAAAGCATGAGCTTTCCAAGTGACAGATCATCAATATTTATTATATCCATCAAGCTGTGTATCAGTACAGTTGGCATTTAAAAATCTTCTACAAAAAACAGATGTCAGAGCCAGAATCAATATCTGGTCTTCTATCAATAAGCTCATGAATATTCAACATTGCAAGTTGATTTGAATCAGAAATCTCTCATTTGGAGTCGAGTTTTCATTCCTGTAGCAATCAGGTGAAAGGTATCAGAAAACTAAACTGTTGGTCATAAATTATAAATTTATTGAGGAAACAATGAATAGAGATGTGGAGCTGAATACCATAAGCTCATGAAACTTAAAGATAAAAGGGAGTTTTGAGAAAGTATACCTGGTTTCTTCAATTTCAGCTGTCCTTTCTTCTTGTAGTAACTCTAAATTTTGAGACACAAAGACCTCCATTGTTGAATCTATAAAAGAAGCAAATAAAAAAAACAAATTACCTTTAAGGCTTACATTACCTTTAAGGCTTCACCACACTTCTGTGTAGAGAAGCAATGAGCCATAATTCCAGGGGGTGGCATTTATAGAGCATCATTAATGTAAAAGGACAATTTCTTAAAGCACTTTATAAATGGTAACAATATAGGGATTGCACATGCAAGAGATGACGAGATAAGAACTCAATTGAGGAAGGGATGCACAAAAAGTCAATGAGTACCAATTAAAGGTGTGGGTGTACAAAGAATAAGGAGGTGGCAGAGTTGTTGCTAGTATATCCAAAAGTGCAGATCATTGTGAAGAAGATTCCCCTGGTAAGTGTGAATAAAAGGTGTTCAATGGATGTTCTGCACACTGACTCCATTAGGTATTGAGCAGATAGCAGGTGGAGAACACCAAATGTGCACAGCAACCCAACCCCACAGGTTTACCCTGTCCCAGGGACATACATTGGTTTATGAGGGATACTTGGCTCCAAAGGGTTAGATAATAGAAGTCTACATTAGTGAGGGGGCATTTCTTCCGGTGCATATCCCTTCCACAATTCCCAGAGAAACAGCAAGCTACGGTCACTACAAGTCTATAAGCCTAAGAGTTATAACTCCACAAACATTTAGATAGGTACATGGATAGACTAGACACAAAAAGCTGGAGTAACTCAGCGGGTCAGACAGCATCTCTGGAGAAAGGAATAGGTGACTTTTTGGATCAAGACCTTTCTTCAGGCAGTCTGATGAAGTGTCTCGACCCAAAACGCCATAAATTCCTTTTCTCCAGAAATGCTGTCTGACCCGCTGAGTTACTTCAGCTTTTTATGTCGATCTTCTATTTAAACCAGCATCTGCAGTTCCTTCCTACACATGGATGGCATAGGTTTAGAAGGACATGGGCCAAATGAAGGCAGTTGGGACCAGTGTAGATTGGACATGTTTGTTGGTGTGGGCAAGTTGGGCTGATGGACCTGTTTCCACGCTGTATGACTCATAGTTCCATTCCCTGTATGCAGATCCACGTGCCTATCCAAAAGCCTCTTAAATGCCACTATTGTATCTGCCTCCTCCACCATCACCCAGCACTCTCTGTATTAAAAATCTGCCTCACACATCTTCACATTTCTTCACTGAAAATACAGGCAGCTGGCAATTAAGGATAGATTGATGAATTTCCCTTTTTACCCTTACAGTAAATTGACTCTTCCACTACTTTTTGTTGAGTGTTAACTTTGATATACACACCCTGATTTCAGGTGTGCCCAGCGTGTTCCTTTTGTACCAGCTGTTCAGTGGCCTAACCTTCAGTACTTAAAGGATACTGACTCACTCAAAAGTCCTTCCAAGGAAGCAACCAGATTTCCCACCTTCCCGTAGGTCGTGTGTTACATAGGGTATCAGCTGGCAGAGGCAGTATAATGAAAGCGTATAAATGAGGCTTAAAGTCAAACTTAGTGCCGATATGCCAAAGCCGCTTTGTGGCATGGTTGTTTGGCCAATATTTCTAGCATTTTAGAAATGCACCCCCATCTTCTCCCATCTCCTTAACACCAGGGTACTCCTTTACCACCACCACCAACCAATTATTATATGACCATACTTTCTGTCAATTGGGAGCAGCAAGTATCTAGGTGTCCATATTTACCAATATGGCTCAATGTCGCAATATGGCAACTTCCATATTGGACAAAGGGCACGGTTAAAGATACAGTTAATGGATGAATTTGAAGGTGTGTTTAAGAACATAAACAGAATCAGGAGCAGGTCAATGAGCCCCACCAGCCTGCCCTGTCCTTCAGTCAATCTCAGCTGACCTAATTCTAGTAAAAGCACCCGTTTCCTGCTCTCTCTCTATATTCCCCTGCATTTCCTTAGTTTAAAATATTTGTCAACGTCAGTGACTCCACCTTTATAGTTCTAAGGCGTAGACATTTCCAGAGTTATAATCCTGAGAAAAAAAATGTCAATCACAATCTCAAACAGGCAACTCTTTGTTCCATGATAGACACAAAATGCTGGAGTAACTCAGCGGGACAAGAAGCATCTCTGGAGAGAAGGAATGGGTGATGTTTTGGGTTGGGACCCTTCTTCAGACCCGAAACATCTCGACCAGAAATGTCACCCATTCCTTCTCTCCAGAGATGCTGCTTATCCCGCTGAGTAACTCCAGCATTTTGTGTCTACCTTTGATTTAAACCAGCAACTGCAGTTCTTTCCTACACACTGTAATGCCCGTCTCACTTAGAAAACCTGAACGGAATCCTCTGGAGACTTTGTGCCCCATCCAAGGTTTCCGTGCGGTTCCCGGAGGTTTTTGTCAGTCTCCCTACCTGCTTCCACTACCTGCAACCTCCGGCAACCACCTGCAACCACCGGGAACCGCACGGAAACCTTGGGTGGGGCGCAAAGTCTCCAGAGGTTTCCGTTCAGGTTTCCTAAGTGGGACAGGGGCATTACTCTTTGGTCTAAATGGTAGTTTAGACCTCTTTGGTGCTCACTAGAATTTAGAAGATTGATGGCAGATCTTATAGAAACTTACAAAATTCTTAAGGGGTTGGACAGGCTAGATGCAGGAAGATTGTTCCCGATGTTGGGGAAGTCCAGAACAAGGGGTCACAGTTTAAGGATAAGGGGGAAGTCTTTTAGGACCGAGATGAGAAAAACATTTTTCACAGAGAGTGGTGAATCTGTGGAATTCTCTGCCACAGAAGGTAGTTGAGGCCAGTTCATTGGCTATATTTAAGAGGGAGTTAGATGTGGCCCTTGTGGCAAAAGGGATCAGGGGATTTGGAGAGAAGGCTGGTACAGGATACTGAGTTGGATGATCAGCCATGATCATATTGAATGGCGGTGCAGGCTCGAAGGGCTGAATGGCCTACTCCTGCACCTATTTTCTATGTTTCTATATGTTTCTAAATCCAAGTACCCTACTTCAAGATGCTCTCACTAACCCAAACATCCTCTAAGAGCCCACTCTCTCAATCTGAAAGAATAATTCTTATGTAAATACTCTTGCCCTGTCCCACCATAGACATACCGACATGTACACACACAATAGATGCAAGCATCAGCAAAAACTTCACGTTGTCACCATTTCATGAGTTGCTTCTTATCGGGCATCTTGTAAAAATCTAAGCTGTAAACTTGTCGATTTTACATACATGAAAAAGTAACCTCATAATCATATTTCAAATTCATGCTCTCGTTTATTCATTCATTGCAGAGCTCAGAAGTTCTCATTTCACACAAATTTGTAAGAAATTGCTTAACAAAAACTGAAGGATCTTTTGGCTTTCTCAGTATTTTTTAAACAAAACTACCAGCATATGTACAGTCCAGTTTCATTTAGTTTAGAGATACAGCACAGAAACAGGCCCTTCAGCCCACCGAGTCCATGACGACCAGTGATCGCCCCAACAACTAGCACTATCCTACACACAAGGGACAATTTATATTTTACCAAAGCCAATTAACCTACAAACCTTTGGGGTGTGGGAGGAAACCAGAGCACCCAGAGAAAACCCGTGTTGGTTTTCTACAAATGCTGTTTGTCGTACATTATTTCAAGAGGTTTTTTTCCCAGGGAAGGACATGAAA
Source organism: Amblyraja radiata (assembly GCF_010909765.2). NCBI lineage: Eukaryota > Metazoa > Chordata > Chondrichthyes > Rajiformes > Rajidae > Amblyraja > Amblyraja radiata. Next base: position 29,306,816 of record NC_045975.1, on the reverse strand, counting down.
ATATACAACATGCACAGGAAATGAACTAATATCTATAACATAGAACTGTGCAGGAAAGAACTGCCGATACTGGTTTACATCGAAGATAGACACAAAATGCTGGAGTAACTCAGCAGGACAGGCAGCAACTCTGGAGAGAAGGAATGGGTGATGTTCCGAGTCGAGACCCTTCTTCAGACTATAACATAGAACTGTGTGGTGTTTGGCATGCTTGTCTTCATTTTTCAGGGTATTTAATATAGGAAATGGCACATACATGATGTTTAAGAAAGAACTGCAAATGCCGGAATAATCGACGGTGGACAAAAATGCTGGAGAAACAGCGGGTGAAGCAGCATCTCTGGAGCGAAGGAATAGGTGACGTTTCGGGTCAAGACCCTTCTTCAGACTGATGTTGGTAAGGTTACTTTTGGAATATGATACAATAGAACTTTATTTATCCCAGGAGGGAAATTAATCTGCCAACAGTCATAAAACACAAAATGCATGAAATAAAATGACGAGTGTTAAGGATTGGGGATGTGCAAAGTTTGGGCAGGGGAGTCAGTCTACCCCATGACAGAAGCAGTCTGTTGCTGAAGGTACTCCTCAGGTTCACCAGTGTGTCATGGAGGGGTTGAACTGTATTGTCCAAGATGCTCTGCAGTTTGAGGAGCATCCTCCCCTCCAAGACCACCTCCCATGAATCCAACTCCGCCCCCAGGACAGAGCCAGCCTTCTTGATGAGTTTGTTAATCCTATTTGCATCCGTGGCCTTCGCCCTGCTACCCCAGCACACGACAGAGAAGAAGATGGCACTGGCCACCACTGAGTGGTAGAACATCTGCTGCGTCTTACTGCAGACGTTGAAGGAGCAGAGCAATCTCAAAAAGTACAGCCGGCTCTGGGTGCACTCCAAGGTATTTGTACTCCCTGGTACTGAATACAGTTCTGGTCACCCGGAAAGCATCTGAAAGGTCTGAAGAATCCCCCCCCTCCCTCCTTCTTCCCAGCGTAAGGGAGTCAAAAACTAGAAAGTGTAGATTTAGACGTGATAGAGGCAAGTACAATTAGCACATTTAATGGGCATTGGACCGGCACACTGATAGGAAAGGTTTGGGGGGTATGGACCAGACGCAGGCAAGTGGGACTCACAAATTAGTCAGCATGGATAAATTGGGCAGAAGGGCTTGTGCAGCTCAACGTGCTGTATAGCTCTACGGCTCTGGGTGTTATATGGATGGGAAAGGAATGGAGGGTTATGGTCTGAGCGCAGGTATATGGGACTAGGGGAGTTTATGTGTTCGGCACGGACTAGAAGGGTCGAGATGGCCTGTTTCCGTGCTGTAATTGTTATATGGTTACATGGTTATATGGCTCTAAAACTATCACAGGTAGTTGCTCGGCACCTTTCACAACTGAAAGTACTTTCCAGCCACTGGAGTGGGTATTTTTCAAAATGAATTCACTGCTGTTGTTAAAGAATGTAACTGTTAATTTCTTCTTCCCTGATGAAGGTTCAGCAATAAAGTGGGGGAAACGTCACTCACTGCTCGCAGAATATCTCTGGGTGTCTTTAACATCCATCTGGCAGAAGATGAGATCTCGGTTTGGCATCTCAACCCGTTAGGCGGTATCGGGCCCTCTGTGATAGAGCAGTAAGCCCTCAGTGACAGGGTATCGGCCCCTCAGTGACAGGGTATCGGCCCCTCAGTGACAGGGTATCGGCCCCTCAGTGACAGGGTATCGGCCCCTCAGTGACAGGGTATCGGCCCCTCAGTGACAGGGTATCTATCGGCCTCTCAGTGAGAGAGCAGCCGCCCATCAGTGATAGAGCAGCGGCCGGGGTTAGTGCGGGGCTTGGACGCGCCGCCCTCACCCCCAGAGACCAAGGGGCGAGCACTGGGTGATATGATTGACTAAGGCGAGGGCACCATCACCCTGCACCCGGCAGATCTCGGTGCTTTACACATTAACATCCACACTTACCGCAGCGTCGCTGTCCGTCCCCTATCCCGCCCCCCTCGCCGGAGGGAGTTCCCGCACGGACCCGACCCGCGCCGCGCTTCCGCCGGGAAGATGGCGGCGAGAGGCTGCGTGAGGTTGCTCGGCAACTGGAGCTGGAACTGGTGTCGGGTCCGGGCCGCCGGTGAGCGGGCACTCTGCAGCGTGGGCTGGCTGTGGGCTGGAAGACCAGGGGGTGGAAGTGAGGGCTGGCTTGGCAGTTGGAGGGTCGGGAGGTGGATGGGTCAGAAGGAATAGGAGTAGAATTTGCCATTCAGGTCAGACGATGGAGATGTGGGCAAGGAGGGTTGGGACCAAAGATTATAGACCCTCTATAATCTTTGGTTGGGACGTAGTGATGGTGAGGCAAGCCTGAAGGAATTGTAGATCTGGAATCTTGAACAAAACACAATGTGTTGGGGTAACACATGTACTGTATACTGTAATGCATGTACTGTATACTGTATGTTGATGTGTTTTATGTTATGTTTGACGGGAATCAGCCTATTGTGTAACATCCTGTACTGAACATGAATTCCACCAGCTTGACTGTGTGGTCATTAAATAATCTGAATCTGAATCTGAACTCAGCGGGTCAGGCAACATCTCTGGAGGAAATAGATAGGTGGAATTGAATATGACGGAGAAGCGGGTGGGGAGGTGGTGGGTGAGGCAGGTGGGCAGGGAGGGTTCGAGTCAGTGAGTAACAAGTGTTGAGGTGGGTGTGGAGTGTCACAGAGGTGATGATGGAGAATGGTGGAATTGTTTTGGTGAAGGCTTGAACTTGTCAACTGAGAGATGATAGAGGTTTGAGGAGTGGGACGTTGCAGATGGAGCTGAGGGAGGAAACGGATGAATGAAGTGTGGTCTGTTGAAGTTTGGCTCAATTTTTGGTAACTTGTATAATTGTACCCTGTTTTTTTCTGTCTCTGCGCAGCTTAGACTATGTTCTTCCAAGTAATGAATTACCACACATTTATTTGTGTTGCATCTCATCTGCTAAATATGTTGAATACTGCACATTTATTACCATCGTCTTCTGATCTGTCCACACCTCAATATTGTCAACCACTTTATCCACCTCCTTCACACCCCAAAAATAAATACATCGAATCACCCATAAACTATCGTGTTCTTGAGCACAGTAGTCGAGCTGAGGCCTAATTTATATTTTATATTTTATATGAGGTCAGCATGATTAAATTCCCTTTGTACACTATAGCCCCAGAAAGCAAAATACTCCAGATGTGGCTGTAAACTGTATAATAGCTTGTTCTATGCACACAAAATATTTTAATGTGTGGAATTTTAGAAAATTTACTGAATATGACTTTGATCATGGAATAGGTGTGATTTATTTCAAAATTTATATAAATTGTTTATGTCCTGTTTTGATGTGAAATTTGTGACGTGTAACAAATAACATTGTTTTATAGTGTCATCACTGGCATTCACTGCAAGACATCAGAGTTCTCAAAATAATACAATTCAACCAAGGTAAATGGAGTTGACATAAAATTGTTAAATATGGTCAATATTTTTGCACTCGCTATCATAGGGAGTATTAGCAAGAGATATTATGCTTTTCACTTTATTTTTGTGTGGTAAGGCATGAATTAAAAAAAAGATGGTGGCCTAATAGTCATTGGGAAATTGTTGGCTGTCTACACGACAAAGTATTTTGCCAGTACACAAATCTGAGGAAAACGTAATATCAGTGATACAATTTCATCATTTCTTCAGATGTTTGTATAACTCAGAATTCTCCATTGATAACCTCCAAAGCATTACTTTCATAGTTCCTTGCATTTTTAAACCAACTGCAAACATCACATTTTAAATTTTCGGGAGATTTGATAGATTATTTGAGAAATTTGCTCAGCCTCCAGTATTGTGTTTGCTGTGGAGTTCAATTTATTTTTCCATTTTCTGGTTCCTGACATGCTAGGAGCCAACGGTTTACATTTAACCATTAACTTAATAACAAGGAAATATTTTCAGCTTGTAACACAAAACAATGGAGGATTTTCATTCACTGACAGTCTGAAGAAGGGTACTGTCCCGAAACAGCAACTGTCCATTCATTCCCCAGATGCTGACTGACCCACAGAGTTCCTATAATACTTTATGTTTTGCTTTTGAATTTGTGTTTTTTTTTTTTACATACTTACTGTCATCTTCAATGTTCCTGTCTCAGGTTGTGTAAGTACTAAGATTGATAACCTTATGTAAACACTTGCAGATATATGTCTGAGACAAAAGGCCACCATCAGTGATACAGTGCAGAAATAGGTAAACCACAGAGAACTCTATGGTCATGGTTGCCATGTTGCAGAGGTTCTAAGTATAGTCCTGTATTCTTTATCTTGGTTATTCAGTATCACATCAGAATATTTGTGACAGGACAACAGGAGTTAAATTGTAATTTAAATTGTAATTCAAGACATTCAGTCCCAATATTATCCACAAGAGAGAAGTGGGAAACATATTTTCATTTAGCACGTTCAAAAACCAGAGCTAATGACTGAACAGGTTTGAAATGTTCTGGCCTGGATGCAGAGTTGTTGCTGGGGTTGGGTGCACTTTGTTCCCAACAGAATTTTATTGGAGTCTCGGCTCCAATTTAAAAGTAACCCCTTTAAAAGAAAACATGCAGAATTGCATTATTTAAATGAGGAGCTCATTTACGAATTTTGAATGATTATCTGTGTGGATGTTACTGCACAATATTTGTAATTACAAAATTGCCTTGAATGTATTTGTTAAACTATAAACCATTTTTAAAAGGTTCAGTGTAATGCTCCAGTACATAACCAGAACTTTACGTGCGATTATAACGAAGAATGAGACTTGATATTATTTCATTTTAATCAAATCTGACAGAAAAGAAGCGGTAACATCATTATCAAAACCACCATGGCCTGAGATCAAATTGCCTGATCCTATAGAAGAGGCAAAACATCACCTAGGTAAGATTTTAAGTTATATATGTTGTCCTGTCCAGGCATCATCTCATTACATCAAATTTCTATGATTCTGTATTACAATCACCATTCCCGTAAAGCACTTGAGGCTTAAATATTGTATTGTCTGCCTCTGCTAGAGAAATACTAGATTATAACTTTGATATTTATTTCTATTGAATCCGATTCTGCTCATTGAGACAATTAGTTTTATTTTGTTTGCAGAGGTTGTACAGAATGTTAAGGAGTTGATCACTGCAGGAGCATACGGCAGACTGTTTGCAGTTGTACACTTTGCAAGTAGACAATGGAAAGTAACCAATGAAGACTTGATTCTGATAGAAAATCACATTGAAGCAGGCTGTGGAGACAGGATCAGACTAGAAAAGGTAAGGGGCAAAGAGTCATAATACATGGAAACAGGTATTTTGGCCAAATTCGTCTGTGCTGACCAAGATGCCCATCTATTCACATCCCATTTACCCATGTTTGAACCATATCCCTAGAAAGCTTTCCTATCCAAGTATCTGTCCAAATGCCCCTTATATAGTCATAGTCATACAGTATGGAAATGGGTCCTTCAGCCCACACTGACCAATATGCCCCATCTATACTAGTCCCACCTGCCCACGCTTGGCCCATAACCATCTAAATTATCCTATCCATGTACCAATCCAATTGTCTCTTAAGTCTTGTTATTGTACCTGTCTCAACCACTTGTAGCTTGTTCATATACATATCACCCTCTGTATGTAAATGTTGCCTCCCAGGTTTCTATTAAATCTTTCCCGCTCACCTTAACCTATGCCCTGTTTAGATTCCCCAACCCTGAGAAAAAGACCATGTACATTTATCTTGCCTTCGCTGCTCATGATTTTATACAACTTGGTAAGATCACCTCTCAGTCTCCAACGCTCCAAGGAATAAAGTCCTAGCCTGCCCAAGGTTGTGAGACAGTGAGTGCAATTATGGAAGTGAACTGTCTATCTGTTCAGCTTGAATGTTTCGTTATGTTGGATAGGAAGCTCTGATCTTAAACAATCCCCAACATGTCAGAAAGAAATGTATGATTAGAAATAGTGACATAGTCCTTGGTTTTCCTTATGCTTTATACAGGTTCTGTTGGTTGGTGGGGATGATTTCACTCTCATCGGAAGACCACTTCTTGGGTAAGGTTTAGTTTACAAATCAAAGGATTCTCTCGTAGTAAAATTAATCTTATTAAAGCTATCTAGACAAAATAACTTTTGAAATGCATCCAGCAGGAGCTGAGTTATCACATTAGCTTAAATATGACCATCTCACTTGCATTGACTTGAAATCACTTTCAGATTTTGTTATCAAGCCTGGCTGATGGAAGTTCCCCAAGCAAGCTTTCCTATTAAATGTTGAGTTGAGATTGTGCCAATTCCAAGTGCTCTAGGCTGCTAGTTCGCTTCTGTGTGCCTTGTAAGAAATCAATTTGTTGTCATCATAACAATACAACATATGATGTGACTTTGCAATGTTATTGAGAGCCAAAATGCAGTGTCTAATTTACAGCTTGTAAAGGCCTTGATGATATTTCCGTTAGTCGAAGGCACTTTAACAATGTAGGTTGTTGTTTCAGGCGAGACCTTGTACGAGTAGAGGCAACGGTCGTTGAGAAGACGGAATCATGGCCTAGAATACATTTCAGATTCAAACGGAGGAAGCGTTACCGTAGGAAAAATAGTAAGTTAGATTGCCGGTATTTTAATAATGTAAACTAGCAATTTGCTTATGTCCCGCTGAGTTACTCCAGCTTTTTGTGCTTATGTATTATAATTAGATTAGTGTTTTATCAAAACTTCTCAGCAGGTTGTGTGGCAAACATTAGTGTACTATTTAGATCTGCTGCTTGCGTCACTGCTGCATTCAAGAGTATGCAAACTCTGACGTTTGCACATAGGCCTTGACAAAGCCGTTTCTTATGGGCTTTATTTTGCATTTGTTAGAGTGTGGTAGTATATACATTGTAACCAGAACTTGGCATTAGCCTTGGTCCAAGTGTGGCCAAATCAATCTGTAATCTGTGTGAGAACACAGTTGCTGATTGTAAGATGATATTTGACCATCATTGAGCTTTAGTTAAACTGAAGCCAATCAATGAGAAATGCCGCTAGAGGAAGGTGATTTGAGGTTATTAGATATCAGTCATCCCAGCCTCAGTGAATAGCAGGTTGCAATGTCCTGAGGCGTAGGTCCAATAACCATTGCTTCTTAAAGGACCTCGTATTCATCATACGGTTGGAGAACGTGGATAGGCGACATTTCAAATTCAGACCCTTCTTCTGTCCTGACCCGAATGGTCACCTATCACGTTCTCCAGAGATGCTGCCTAACCCATAGAGTTACTCCAGCACTTTGTGTCCTTTTCGGTAAACCATCTTCTGCAGTTCCTTGTTTCTACATTGGAACTGGAGGTGTTGGCTGATGATTGCACAATGTTGTATTCCATTTGCAACTTCTCAGCACATGAACCAGTCCATGTCCATTATCCAGTGTTCCAGCATGGCATTTCCTAACTTCATATATAATCTATCTTAATAATAATAATATCAATTTATCTTCATGAGTATATTTATCTTTCCTCTTGAATTATGGTTACTTTTTTTTAGAACTATAATCCTAATATAACAATCATTTTCTGTAAATATAAATTGATTGGATTGAAAGACACAGCATGGAAACAGGCTCTTCAGCCCACCAAATCCATGCTGACCATCATTCACCACCTTCACAACAGTTCCATGTTATCCCACTTTCTCATCCACTCTCTATACACTAGAGGCAATCTACAGAGGTCAATTAATCTACAAACCCACACATATTTGCGAAATGGGAGGAAATCAGAGTACCGTGAGGAAAGCCACACGGACACAGGGAGAATGTGCAAATCCCACACAGACGGCACGCTAATTCAGGATCGAACCTGGGTTACCGCTGCTGTGAGACAGGTCTACCAGCTGCGCCACTGTGCCACCATTGACTTTTCTTCAACTTTTTACCTTCTGAGTTTGCGGTTTAATTTAAACATTATTTTCTTTGCTTCTTTTTTGTAGTAAATATTCAACCTCAGACGGTCCTCAGAATCAACACCATCGAAATTGCTCCAGCTCTGTCTTAGGAGTGCATGGCATTGGAGCAGGAGGGTTAAAATATGCCATCTTATGAATCCATAGATCCAAATACAGACAGCATTCCCAGGAACACGCAGTCATTCGTGGTTATGTCATATTTTTTATTGTATCCATTGGCGGTTGGTGCTTGAAGTCTTGCTGGATGTTATAATCTCCTAATAAAAGACGTGAAAATAAATATTTTTTTGAGATCTGAGATCTGATTCCACATCTCCTCTTGAAATGTTGTTAAGGTTTGGCCCAACAGGTGGGGGTGGGGGTCCGGGATCATATGTCACCGTGGCAATGAGTCTGGGACAGTAGGGCATAAAGCCAAGCGGACTCCATGAATAATTAAGAGCAACAAACAGTATGCTGGAGGAACATCTGTGCATGGAAAAGAATTTCAATGGGCCAAATAATTCTAATTGACAAGGCAGGATCCCCCAGCGTGGAAAGGAAGGAAAAAGCACAACTGACATGAACTCTTCCTTCCTTGAGTATGTCCCACCAGGTTGAAATGATTGGTTGCTGATCCAGAATTCAACATCTGCAGTCTATTGGATCTCCAATAATTGTTCTGTAGAACAAAACAGTTCACTTCGAGTCGTACAGAGTTGCCCCGTGACAGCAAGGATGTGGAGGCTTTGGAAAGGATGGTCGAGATTAGGGGCATTAGCCATAAGGAGAAGCTGAACAGACTTGGTCTGTTTTCTTTGGAACACGGAAGTTGAGGGGAGACCTGGTAGAGGTATCGACATTTCAAGAGTTTTGTTGTCAATGTCCCAAAACGGAACAATATAATCCTTACTTAAACATATGTAAATATAGTACTCTGTAAACACTGTCATAAACAACAAAAGGTTCAGTACATATAAAAACACAAACAATATAGTGCAAAGACAAAAACAATGTCTCCTGCATCTATGTAATTCTGAGCTTAGGTAGAGGTTGGAGTGTTCAATAGTCTGATGGTTGTTGCGTAGAAGTTGATTCTGAACCTGGACATTAGTTTTCAGGCTCCTATACCCGTCTTCCCGATGGCAGGAATTAAATGAGTTATATACTTTATATGTATGAGAGGCATAGATGGGGTAGACAGTCAGAACCTTTTCCCAGGTTGGAAATACTAGAGGGCTTTGACGTGAGAGGGGCAATGTTTAAAAGAGATGTGTAGTGCAACTTTACACAGATTGGTGAGTGCCTGGAATGCATTGCCAGGGTTGGTGGTTGGGGCAGATACAATAGTGGCATTTAATAGGCTTTTGGATTGCAACGTGGATATGGAGGAGTATGGATCATGTGCAGGCAAATAAAAGTAGGTCTTGGTATCATGTTGGCTACAGACAATATGGGCCAAAGGGCCTGTAACTGGTAAAGCAATTGGAAAATCCTACTCCATGGATAATAAAGAACATTAACTGGTAAAACAGAATCTGCCAATTTGTTATTTCACATACCTTATATTTCCAACGATTTCAGAGATGAAAAATTAATGCTGGATACTAAACAAGTTAAGCAGCATTGCTGGGAAGAAAAATAGTTAACATTTCAGGTTGCAAACACTTCAGCATTTTCTAGTTTTATTCCAGATTGTCAGCATCTACAGTGTTTTTGATTTTCAGTAACTGAGAATTATTTAGTTTGCATGCATTCCTAAATGCAAGCACCTTTTGTAAACACTACAGAGTAGTTATAGGGGTGGGTTCAGGAAGGAATTAATTACTAATTTACTATGGACAAAAACGATGAGAAGATTTTAATGATATTTTGGTTATGTGATTCTCATTGATGAGTTAAGCTACATTTAGTCTTGGGGAGAGTTTAAGGTTTAAAATACAAGTTCTGAAACAATGTTTTAATTAATACTTTTTATTTGATTGCTAATTTTTAAATAAAACTACTTTAACATGGTCAGATCTCTAGCCAAACATTAAAATAAACAAGAATCCAGGGGGAATATTTTCACTACTATTCAATCTAACAATACTGTTGAAAATAAAAGAACTTGCATTTATTTGGTCCTTGCTGCATCAACGTGAAGACTGCAAGAGCCAGGCAACAACGGAGACGGCATCAAAGAACAATCTTATGAAAAATATATATTTTTGCAATATTGATTAAGGAAATAGTGTTGGCTAGTCACTGCTGCACAATATGAAGTGATCTTTTAGATCTCCCACAAGAGAACAATAATGTTTATTTGAGGATGGGTAGCACTGTAATCAAGTTTTGTTGCCATACCTGGGCTATTGAACCAGAGGAGAGAGTTCAAATCCATCATGGCAACTGGAGAATTTAAAACTCAAGATAATCAACTAGGTCAAGTATTAATCACTAGTACTCAGAATAATAAACTATTGGATTTTGGTAAAAACCTTTCTGGTTCGGCCTATGTAGCCATTGGAATTGACTGCTAAACACCCGAAATATATAATTGTAGATAGATGTCATCTTTGCCAATGATGTCCATGTTATGTGAATGAATATTTTTCTTAATCACTAATTTCTGACTCAGAAGCAAAACTACTATCAGTTATAAGAATTATGAGGGGGGAAATCATGGTTACTCCTGTTGCAGCTGTGATTAAATAGCCTTACTGAAGCACTAGCAGCCCGCTATACAATGAATTCAATCTCTTTTTTAAATAAATCTGGAAATCAGAAACTTGGCTCATTAGAAGTTACCATGAAGTTATCATTAAAAGTTTTTCCAAGTGTTTAACTACATTCCTAATAGAGTCATAGAGTGATACAGTGTGGAAACAGGCCCTTCAGACCAACTTTCCCACACCGGCCAACATATCCCAGCTATACTAGTCCCACTTGCCTGCGCTTGGTCCATATCCCTCCAAACTTTTCCTAACAAATGTACCTGTCTGACTGTTTCTTAAATGTTGGGATAGTCCCAGCCTCAACTACCTCTGGCAGCTTGTTCCATACACCCACCACCCTTTGTGTGATAAAGTTACCCCTATTCATAAAAAGATTCCTATTAAATCTTTTCCCCTTCACCTTAAACCTATGTCCTCTGGTCCTCGATTCCCCTACTCTGGGCAAGAGACTCTGCATCTACCTGATCTATTCCTCTCATGATTTTACACACCTCTATAAGATCACCCCTCATCCTCCTGCGCTCCAAAGAATAGAGACCCGGGTTACTCAATCTCTCCCTATAGCTCACACCCTCGAGACCAGGCAGCTTAAATCTTCTCTGAACCCATTCAAGCTTGACAATATCTTTCCTATCACATGGTGCCCAATATATTCACAATATTCTAAATGCGGTCCCACTAACGTCTTATACAACTGCAACATGACCTCCCAACTTCCATACTCTATATTTGTCTCCAGCACCTCATCAATAATTTGGTCCTAAAGTCAGAAGTGCTCAAAAAGGCAATCAGTAATACTAAATAATAACAGTAACTTTCACCACACTATTGCAGTAGTTCAGGAATACACCCCATCACCGTGTTATAGATCATCTAAAGAGCTGACTATTGTTAGTCCTGCTAATGATGCTACCAATGAATGGGATAATCTTTTGGATTTAATAAAACGTGATTAATTGAATCAATAAAATATTTTTATTGCCAGAGGCAATAGCTTTGGTACACAAGAGGAGGGAGTCGGGAGAAATATTTAACATTTTAGGTCTCTTAGTCAGCCCAACAGATCGCTTGAGTTGAATGAATGCATTAATGTGTGATTTTAATAGTTGCAGTAAATAAAGAAAAAAAAAGCAATGCGTTTGCTGAAATTCTATTAAAGTATCGGATTAAAATCATGAAAACGTTTTTATGTAGATATTACAATGCATTCTCAAACTTCAAATCTGTATTGTAAAGGAAAAGAGAAAGCCTCCCTATAAAATATCTAATGGTTCTTCCACATTACCGTAGCTGTGATTCAAACAATGTTGCACATGTAAAGTATTTTGTGAGGCCTTCAGGATTGATAAGTTGCTTTCTAAATGCAGGTTCTTTTGTAATTGGCAAGGATTACATCAAGGACGCTGACAGCTATAACCAACACGTCTAAAATTGTACAAAGAAATGTTTGTCCACCAAATACATGTCGGCAGAAATGAGGCACAATTTCTATTAAAATACATATGACATGTCCACGGGAAGGAAAATATACATAACGTTTTGACATCTACTCATTGGCATATGTAAAACATTAAAAATCAGAAACAACTCAGTGGATTAGGCAGTCACTGAGTTGAGTGATCTTTTTTTTATTTTAATTGCTGTTTGTTTCCCCTTTTTCCTTCCGCCCACAATATTTAATATGAAAAAGAATATGTGATTCTGTTACATTCTGTTTGTAGTTTGTTTGGTTGTTTGTTTGTTTGTCTTTTTGCACAAAGTCCACAAGCATTGCAACTTTTCATTTCACTGCACATCTTGTATGTGTATGTGACGAATAAACTTGACTTGACTTGACTTGAGCAAAACACACTTTAGAATTAACCTCTGATAAATTGTCCTTAAATGCACAACATTAACACTTTCTCTGTAAAATGTTGCCTGATTTACTGAATATTTCCAACATGATCTTTTTTCGTTTAAGATTTCAAACATCCTGGGCATTTTGTAGTCTTATGTAACATTTTGTGTTGCTGAATCAATACCTGCTTATAATTTTACCATGATAAAATCCTTAAATAATTTCGACATGTTAGCATGAAGGTAGCGGAAATAGACTTGGGTCAATAGCCTTCCAAGTAGAAAGCAATAGTCATAGAGTCATAGAGTAGAAACAATAAACTGCATGGATTCAGCAGGTCAGGCAGCATCACTGGAGAACTTCAACAGTTGATGTTTTGGGTTGGGAGAAGAGTCCCGACACAAAACGTTACCTATCCATATTCTCCAGAGATCAGAAGAAGGGTTTCGGCCCGAAACTTTGCCTATTTCCTTCGCTCCATAGATGCTACTACACCCGTTGAGTTTCTCCAGCACTTTTGCCTACCTTCGATTTTCCAGCATCTGCAGTTCCTTCTTAAACAAATTCTCCAGAGATCCTGCCTGACTTGCTGAGTTACTGCATCATTTTGTGTCTTTCCATAGAGTCATATAGCTGTGCACCATAGGGTCAGAATCAAGAAACAATAAAGGACATTTTGAAAATTATTCAGTCTTTGTAACTAAAATATTTATAAACAGTATTACTCTTTTAATTTTGGTTGCTTTGAAATGCTTATTTGTGAAACCTTAAAGGAAATTCAGGAATATTTCAACGGAATAGATTGATTACTTAGGACATACCCATTTCCTCCAATCCCCCTGCCCACTCACACACATTTAATTTACCTCTGGCACAGCATATTTTAAACAATAATAACTATTTTTCAGGTAAAGTACAACATAAATTCAATTTCAAAATAATTTGAACAGAGCCCCCATGCTATCTGCTCAATCTTAACCATAAACCTGTGGGAAACATACAGCAGAATTTGATACCAATCTGTTATTTTCTACAGTTTTCTGGAGTCTTCAAGGCTTTAAGCTGAGCTTGATATAAACAAGTAATTTCATAGAAATAATTTTTCATTTTGTTCACATTATATGGATTTTGTCATAAAAAATTGTTCTGATAATATATTTTCTACTTGGCCTATAGGAAGTAACTCTATGCAGATATTTTGAGCCTGGATAAATATTCGTGTAGCAAATTGATGCTTCAGCAAACCTATCCATAGGGTGCTTGGCATCCGCAATTAGTGTGTGCTTCAAGATTGCATCTGCTCTGCACCACACAAAGTGTCACAAATTGGCAGCACAGTGAAGCAGCAGTAGACTTGCAGCCCTAAAGCGCCAGAGACCCGGGTTCAATCCTGGCTACCGATGCTCCGTACGGAGTTTGTACGTTCTCCCGATGATCACGTGGGTTTTCTCCGGTTTCCTTCCACACTCCAAGGACGTACAGGTTTGTAGGTTAATTGGCTTTGTAAATTGTAAATTATCCCTAGTGTGTAGGATAGTGCTAATGTATGGGGGTGATCATTGATCGGCGTTGGCTTGGTGGGCCGAACGGCCTGTTTCCACGCTGTTTCTCTAAAGTCTAAAGTAAAGTAAATTAATGAACAAATGCCACATAAAACAACAGCTACAAGAATGGGCAAGGCATTTTATCACAATTTGTTAAAGGTGCTATAGCTTCTGTCTATACAGTCACATTTATTCTAAAATTATCGTGCTTACACAAAACTCCATCACCTGTGTCAGGGTTTAATCTGTGTTGTAGATGCTCAAATTAATACCAAACTCAAGGGCTTGGGGGAAAAGGGGTTTCCAAGGCAAATGTGGTGAAGCACAGAGCAATTCTTACAGCTCAGAAATGTCTAGCAAGGCCATAAATGCATTCAAGCATCTGATTTCTCTGGCAGTGGTGGTTGTTCTTTGATCGTTTTCATTTACAACAGCCTTTTTTTTTGTCACAGACATCATCTTCAAGGCGCAAGGCATCTTCTCTCTGTTTGTCTTCCTGTTCGCTTAATAATCTGCAAGCGGATATTTTAAATACAGTGTTTAACAAAAAATATACAATTTTGTTCTGAGTCCGCTACTTGTATACATTTCAACAGAACACATTTTAAAAAGACATGCCATTTGGTTGGTTAATACTATATTTAAAAAAAAATCCTGAACCTTTTGATGAAGAAGTTCCACTATTGCCAGAGTATTTAGATAACAGTTGTATATTTTATAGCTTGATTCATAATAGAATTATTTGCCTTTCATTTTGAATTTCATTGTCCATTATCCCTGCAGCTTAGGTCACATGATCTAATATCAATGCATTTTGAATTACATGATCAAATACACTACAGTCTAATGCTCTCCAACTTTTAGTTTAGTTTAGTTTAGAGATACAGCAAGTAAACAGGTCCTTCGGCCCGCCAAGCCCGCGCTGAACGGTGATCCACATACACTAGCACTTTCCTACATACTAGGTACAATTTACAATCTTTACCGAAGCCAATTAACCTACAAACCTGTACGTCTTAGGAGTGTGAGAGGAAACCGGACAACCCAGAGAAAACCTACGCGGTCACGGGGTGAACGTACAAATTCCGTACGGTCAGTAACCTTAGTCACGATTAAATCCAGGTCTCTGGCGCTGTAAGGCAGCAATTCTACTGCTGCACCACCATGCCACCCTTGCCTCATTTAGAGTGTTAAATATTTATGCATTTTCATCAAGCTTTCGTCTTTTATCCTGATATATTCTTTTGCTTGCTATAATATTTTTGGCTGGTGATGCTCCGTGAAGTGCCTTAGGTATTTTATTTTCCTAATGATGCCATATGTTGTTTGAATCACAGGGACAAGACTGGCGCATATGAATACAATTTTCTTACATCCATAAAAACCAGCCTCACCTTCGCTCAGTCCGCCAGGACCTACCTGATCTCCCGGTTGCTAAACACTTTAATTGTCCTTCCCATTCCCACACTGACCTTTCTCTCCAAGGTCTCCTTCATTGTCAGAGTGAGGCTAAACACAAATTGGTGGAATAGCATCTCATATTTCGTTTGGGCAGCTTACAGCTCAGTGATATGAATTCCCTCTTGCTCCATCCCTCCCCCACCCAAGTCGCACCAGCTTCTCGTTTTCATCGAACAAACAGCTAACAATTACCTGTTTCCTTTATCACTGTTACTGTTTTGCATATCTTTCATTCATTGTTCTTTATCTCTCCACATCATCGTCAATATCTCTCGTTTCCCTTTCTCATGACTACTCTGAAGAAAGGTCTCGACCCAAAACGTCACCCATTCCTTCTCTTCAGAATGCTGCCTGTCCTGCTGAATTACTCCAGCTTTTTGTGTCTATCTCCCATCCATTGACTCCATCTACACTTCAAAAAGCCTCTGCAAGGTCACCAGCATAATCAAGGGCCAGTCTCACCCCGATCAGTCCCTCTTCTCCCCTCTCCCATCAGGCAGGAGATGCAGAAGTTTGAAAACGCATACTTCCAGATTCAGGAACAGTTTCTTTCCAGCTGCTATCAGGCAACCAAACAGTCCTCACATTAGCTAGAATACGGTCCTGACCTATCTATCTCATTGGAGACGTTTGAACTATCTGTAATCGGACTTCAGTGTTATATCTTTGCACTAATAGTTGTCTTTTATCCGACTCGATCGTATTTATGTATAGTCTTTTCTCCGACTGGATAGCATGCAAACTAAGCTTTTCAGTACACGTGACAATAATAAACAAAACTAAACCGTATCCAGCTATCTATTACATTAAAAACAAATTCCAAATTTGGTGAATGTATCATCACTTCATTAAATCAAATGCTTTTGCTCTTCATGGAACTAAAGATAAACTAGGTTCTCTAGGCCAATGTTTGGTGGAGGCCTGCACGGCACAAAATATCCTATCCTTAACACACCTGAACAACTTAAGCAACTGGTCAGATGGATTCCTTCCCCCTCCATTTCTTAACCTCAAGCTTAAATAATTCTCCAGAGATCAAGATAATGCGTTGCTTTTTAAGTTTCACAACAAAAAACTCCAGGCTTCAACATGAGGTGATTTTTTTCCGCCCTTGGAATGCTGATTATTTTGAAATGTCAGCCTTGTCCCAGACATGGCACTCTCACCTATGGATCGGAAGGTTCGTTCAAGACCCACTCCTGAGACTGAGAACACACTCTGGGCTGCTAATCAGGAGCACAGCACTGCCCGAGGTTTGCTCTTTGAGATGTGATGTTAAACCACAGCTATGCCTGCCCTGTCACGAGCTTACAAATAATTGTCAGGCAGTGTTAACATTTGACATTTTGCGCTAACATCTTCAGGGCAGGAAGTGCTGGACACATTTGACACATTGCCTCAACATCAAGAAGACATGAAATGTTGAATAATGTTTTTACTTCTTTTTACTTCTTTACCAATGACAAAGCTGATGAAAACAGACAGATTTCAGGCTGTTTTATTGTTTCAGGCAAACATGTTTCAAATGTGGATATAAGCCACAATTTACCTTGCCACATGCATCATTGGTTCCATTATGTTGTATCCTGATCTGGCGCTGCATTCATAGAAAATTGCATTGTACTCCTAATACATATAAAGAAACAGAAGTTTGCTAGTCAGTATTTTACAGGTATTGCATAATTTACATTGCAAACTTTAATCCCATTTTAAAGAGATAGAACTACCTTCCACTGATTTTAGTTTAGAGGTACAATGTTGAAACAGGCTCTTCGGCCCACTGAGTCCGTGCCGACCAATGATCACCTGTCGATAGTTCTATCCGACACACTAGGGACTATTTACAGAAGCCAATTAACCTGCAAACCCTCACATCTTTGGAATGTGGGAGGAAACCAGAACCCCCAGTGAAAACCCACATGGTCACAGGGAGAACATGCAAACTCCATACAGATAGCATCTAAGGTCAGGATCGAACCCGGGCCTCTGGAGCTATAAGGCAACAACTCTACTACTGTGATAGTGTTGCCCGATAAATACATTGCTAAAATACCTTGGGCAAATGGTAATAATATCTGTGGTGGACATTATGTACAAGTTGTGTAAAAGATTGAATAAATCAGACTAATGGATTATTAAACTGTGTTTATATTTTCAAGACATTCAGGGATATATTTTATTTCCAATAATGTCATAATATCCAACATCAAGTGACATTACATTAAAAGAAATTTTCAAAAACGGCAAAAAGGGAAAGATCCACAGACACTTGTTCTGGGTATCTCGGGTCGGCCAATCCATGCAGCCGGGCTTGCGGAAAACTGATGGGGGTCAGTTTATTAAAAAAGACCGTTAACTGCTTGGCAACAGGTTTGCTAAACACAGTGGCAAGGAACAGCTTGTGAACTTAGGGATACAACTGATAGGACAACTGAAGAAGGGTCTCAACCCAAAACGTCACCTATTCCTTTTCTCCAGAGATGCTGTCTGACCCACTGAGTTACGCCAGCTTTTTGAGTCTATCAACCGATAGGAGCTCGGGCAGAACTGGGAACAATGATACGAGGTGGGGCGAGGTGTTTGATACATCCTAATCATTCCATATAGATAAGGAAGCCTGGTTTCCAGTAGTGTGTTCTGTGTGAAAGTTATTAGTTAAGTGTCTCGTGTCTTTTGTCTGCTCGCCATGTTCAGTCTTTAGTCCTTTCTATGCAACTCTGTAGTTTCATTGTTTTGTTAGTTGTGATTTGTTCAGTTTTTAGTTAATGTCAGTAAATATTTTAATGCTTTACTCTGATGCCGAATAGCCATTGTGCCTGAATAAAAAGTGTTAAATGCTACTACTGATTGTGGCAAATCATTGAGAATTCAGTGATCCTACATGTATCCATTTACAAAAAAAATAAAAAAATAAATATCAATGATATATATGTAAAATTCAAATACAGGATCCCATAAAATGATTAACGCTTTTTTAAAAGTTTAAAAGAGATGTGTGGGGCAATTTTTTTACACAGAGGGTGGTTTGTGCCTGGAACATGCTGTCAGGGGTGATGGTGGAGGCATATATGATAGTGGTATTTAAGGGTTTTTTGTATGGGCATTCGGATATGCAGAGAATGGAGTGATATGGACTCTGTGCTGCAGGCAGGTAAAAATTGGTCATGGCATCATGTTCAGCACAAACATTGTGGGCCGAAGGGCCTGTTACTGTTCATTCTGTTCCATTTGACAACTCTCTTCGAAATAATTGGTCTGTAATTCTCAGATAGAGCTGGAACTCATCCAAATGGACTACTGAAGCAACCACTCATACAATAGACTCAACCTGATGAGATATGAATGTGATATGTCATCCTCTTTCACCCTCAAAACTCAGTATCTTTGTCACATAAAACCCATCGCAAATGAGCAGGCCATTAGACCACTCAGTCTACACCAACTGTCATACGATCAATCAGTCTACATTCGAGTTATGTTCCACTCAAATCTCCCCCAAGCTGTTTATTTGACTGAATTCAACACATAGAAACTGTAATTTTCTCGCTACAATGCCTACCTTCCCCCAAAGGAATCAACAGTATTTACCTCAAACCACTCGCTGTGGTACTGCGTTCACCAAGCTAATTACTGTCAAGTAAAGAGGTTTTTCCTCACTTACTAACAATATATATTACTGTCATATTAGTTTATGACTACTTGTATTATTAAAAAGTCACACACACACACAAAGTAATGCAAAGAAAGGAAGATTAGCAGGAATTTCTTTAGCCTGAGGATGGTGAATCTGTGGAATCCATTGCCACAGACAGTGGTGGAGGCCAAGTTATTGGGTAATTTTAAAGTAGAGATTGATAGGTTCTCCATTGAGGGCCTGTTCCACTTTGCGATTTTTTCAGCGACTGCGATCGACATGCGTCACTCCGTGTCACGCCGCGTCATGCCCCGACCACGCTGCGACAAGCTCTTTTCAAGCTGTTGCCGAAAATGTCGCCCAAGTGGGACAGGCCCTCAAAGGAAAAGGATTCACACAGTCACGGAGTCATGGAGTCATTCATGGAGTCACAGAGACACAGAGACACAGACACAGGCACAGACACAGAGAGTCACAGAGAGTCACAGTGGCACAGAGTCACATCACAAAGTTATGGAGTCATTCATGGAGTCACAGTCACAGAGTTATGGAGTCACAGATTCAGTCATGGAGACACAGAGTCACAGTCATATAGCGTGGAAACAGGCCCTTCAGCCCACCAAGTCCATGCCGACCACCGATCCCTACACACTAACACTATCCTACACACACTAGGGACAATTAAGCACCAAACCTGCTCATCTTTGGAGTGTGGGAGGAACTCCAGGACTGTTTGGAGTCTGTAGACTGGGCAATGTTCAAGGACTCGGCAACGGACTTGAACGAATATGCCACAGTCGTTACAGACTTCATAAAGAAATGTGTGGAGGACTGCATCCCTACAAAAACCTTCCGAGTGTTTCCCAATCAGAAACCTTGGATGAACTTTGAGATCCGCACTCTCCTGAAGTCCAGACACAGAGCATTCACCTCCGATGATACAGTGGCCTACATGAAGACCAGATACAACCTTGGTAAGGCCATCAAAAAGGCCAAAAGGGACCTGCTCCAAACTGGAGGACGAGACAGATGTTCGGCAGCTGTGGCAGGGTCTGAATGCAATCACCTCCTACAAGGCAAAACCAGGAGGCAGCTCGAATGCCGGTGTAACATCACTCCCTGACGAGCTCAATGCGTTTTACGCACGCTTTGACAGGGAAAATACTGATGTGCCTTCCCGATCCCCCATTCGCTGCGATGGCATTTCAGTCTCAGTCACAGAGGCCGATGTCAGGAAATCCTTCAGGGGGGGTGAACCCCCGAAAAGCACCTGGTCCTGATGGTATACCCGGTCGTGTTCTAAAAACCTGTGCGGACCAACTGGCGGGAGTTTTTACGGACATTTTCAACCTCTCACTTCTGAGGTCTGAGGTCCCCACCTGCTTTAAAAGGGCATCAATTATACCGGTGCCCAAGAAGAGTAAGGTGACATGCCTCAATGACTATCGACCAGTGGCACTAACGCCGGTGGTGATGAAGTGCTTTGAGAGGTTGATCATGGAGCAAATCAACTCCTACATCGACAAAAACCTGGACCCACTGCAGTTCGCGTACCGCCACAACAGATCAACGGTGGATGCGATCTCGCTGGCCCTCCACTCCGCACTGGACCACTTGGACAACAAAAACTCATATGTCAGGCTGTTATTCATTGATTACAGCTCGGCATTTAACACAATCATCCCCTCCAAACTGGTTACCAAACTCGCAGAACTGGGTCTCTGCGCATCCCTCTGCAACTGGATCCTTGACTTCCTCGTCCACAGACCACAGTCTGTTCGTATTGGTGGAAATGTGTCAGCCTCAATAACAATCAGCACGGGAGCACCTCAAGGCTGCGTGCTCAGCCCCCTGCTGTACTCACTCTATACCCATGACTGCGTAGCGAACCACAGTGCGAACTCCATCATCAAGTTCGCTGACGACACCACTATTGTGGGGCGTATCACTGATGGGGATGAGTCAGAGTACAGAAGAGAGATCGAGCAACTGTCCATATGGTGCCAGCGCAATAACCTGGCCCTCAACACCAGCAAAACCAAGGAACTGATTGTGGACTTTGGAAGGAGTAGGAGGGGGACCCACAGCCCCATTTATATCAACGGGTCGATGGTTGAAAGGGTCAAGAGCTTCAAATTCCTGGGCGTGCACATCTCTGAAGATCTTTCCTGGTCCGAGAACACTAATGCAATCATCAAAAAAGCACATCAGCGCCTCTACTTTCTGAGAAGATTACGGAGAGTCGGATTGTCAAGGAAGACTCTCTCTAACTTCTACAGGTGCACAGTCGAGAGCATGCTGACCAGTTGCATCGTGGCTTGGTTCGGCAATTTGAGCGCCCTGGAGAGGAAAAGACTACAAAAAGTAGTAAACACTGCCCAGTCCATCATCGGCTCTGACCTTCCTTCCATTGAGGGGATTTATCGCAGTCGCTGCCTCAAAAAGGCTGGCAGTATCATCAAAGACCCACACCATCCTGGCCACACACTCATCTCCCTGCTACCTTCAGGTAGAAGGTACAGGAGCCTGAAGACTGCAACAACCAGGTTCAGGAATAGTTACTTCCCCTCAGCCATCAGGCTATTAAACCTGGCTCGGACAAAACTCTGATTATTACCAACCACTTTCTGTTATTTGCACTATCAGTTTATTTATTCATGTGTGTATATATTTATATCATGGTATATGGACACATTTATCTGTTTTGTAGTAAATGCCTACTATTTTCTGTGTGCTTAAGCAAAGCAAGAATTTCATTGTCCTATACAGGGACACATGACAATAAACTCACTTGAACTTGAAAAAAAAAAACTAGAGCACCCGGAGAAAACCCACGCTGGTCACGGGGGAGAACCTACAAACTCTGTACAGACAGCATCCATCGTCAGGATTGGACCCGGGTCTCTGGCGCTGTGAGGCAGCAACTCTATCGCTGCGCCACCATGATATGGGTGCTGCCTACAATGAAGAGGTTCCACACATCAATCTTCATTTACAGCACGAGGCAGCAGGAGCGACTGTCCTTCCCCTTTAAGGCCTCAGACTGAATCTACTTCCTATTTAAATTAATTGTACAAACACCTTTATCTCTTCTAATTACACTTTCTAATCTGAAAGTGTAATTTTGTTTGGGGGAGAGCCATATTCCTGAAGAGCTTATTTTTTTTAAATAAAAAAAATTAAACTGCTGACTTCACATAATTAATTACGACTTGGATCTTACTGTGATAAGGAAGGAGGATTTATTAAAAGTTAAAAGAACACCAATTACTCTTTGGTGTCGATTTTCTTTTCCCTGCAAGGCTCCAAGCCCCTATTTATATCTGCCTACCCCTGCCCCTGCCCCTGCCCCTCCCCTCGATTCCTCCTTCATATATCAGCACAGATGTACGGTGGCGCAGCGGTAGAGTTGCTGCCCTACAGTGAATGCAGAGACCCAGTAACAGTGTCAAATGTAACGGGGAGAAGCAAGAGAATGGCAGAGCAGACTCGATGTACCAAATGGCCTAATTCTGCTCCTGTATCTCCTGGTCTTATGGTCAAGACTCGGCTTGTACGCGCTAGAATTTAGAAGATTGAGGGGGGATCTTATAGAAACTTACAAAATTCTTAAGGGGTTGGACAGGCTAGATGCAGGAAGATTATTCCCGATGTTGGGGAAGTCCAGAACTAGTGGTCACAGTTTAAGGATAAGAGGGAAGTCTTTTAGGACCGAGATGAGAAAATCATTTTTTACACAGAGAGTGGTGAATCTGTGGAATTCTCTGCCACAGAAGGTAGTTGAGGCCAGTTCATTGGCTATATTTAAGAGGGAGTTAGATGTGGCCCTTGTGGCCCTTGTGGCTAAAGGGATCAGGGGGTATGGAGAGAAGGCAGGGATGGGATACTGAGTTGGATGATCAGCCATGATCATATCGAATGGTGGTGCAGGCTCGAAGGGCCGAATGGCCTACTCCTGCACCTATTTTCTATGTTTCTATGTTTCAAGCAGCATCCATGATCAAACACTGGCAAAATATAATCTTGGACTTAAAATCACTTACCTTTGCTAGCCTTTCACTTTCTACTTTTGACACCCCTTGCGTTTCAGAGTTCAGAACATCTGTTTTGTTGCCAAGTAGACAAATTACTGCCCTTTCATCAATTCCTTCCTGTTTTATCAGAAGAGTAAAAT
This sequence comes from Amblyraja radiata, assembly GCF_010909765.2. Taxonomy (NCBI): domain Eukaryota; kingdom Metazoa; phylum Chordata; class Chondrichthyes; order Rajiformes; family Rajidae; genus Amblyraja; species Amblyraja radiata. Next base: position 29,283,462 of record NC_045975.1, on the reverse strand, counting down.
ATTAATATTTTACAAGGCACGAAAATGCTGCTGTCATTTTTATTTCCAATTCTCAAATCTAGATTTAAGATCAATCGAACAGGGGAAAAGATATACTTTCAACCACAATAGATGTGTTAGCCTTTGTTTTATGGTACCATTAATACGGAGTTTGTTTCCTGGCCGATGGTACTCAGACTGCTATTTAAAAGGTTCAAATAGATCAAATGTATGGCGTGGTGGCACAGCAATATGGGTGCTGTCTGTACGGAGTTTGTACGTTCTCCCTGTGACCGCATGGTTTTCTCCAGGGTTCTCCAGTTTCCTATCACACCCCAAAGACGTACAGATGTGTATGTTAATTGGCTTTGGCAAAATTGTACTTTGTCCCTGCTGTGTAGGATAGTGTTCGTGTACGGGGTGATGGCTGGTCGGTGTGGATTTGAAGGGCTGAAGGGCATGTTTCCGCACTGTATTCCTAAAGTCACAAGTCTACATAATTTAATCTTTGGGGGACATCCATCGAATTGCACAGCCACATGGTGACAAATCACAATCCCTGGTAAGCAGCAGTTTATTCCCTACAGAAATACTGTTCAAAAATCAGCCCTCGACCAACACAATCATGATTCAAAACATTCCCGGTGGACCATCTCAGACAAATTGCCATCCAAAAATTGGACTACATAAAATAATCTGAAGGTTCTAATATCAGTCCACCAAGGGCTGATAAATACCAGCTGATGTAGGAAATGCTGGAAATTAGAAGATAAATGGGCAAATTTTAATACGTTTACCCCAATAGCATACATACTGGGTGGGGAAGCATGATGGGAAAGAGGCCAACATAGTGAAGGTAACTTAAAGGTCATGTTAGAAAAGATAGTAAATAGATTTAGGAGGGGTTTGGGATATAGGGCACAGCTAGATGGAATAAAATAAATTGTAGAATATTGTAAACCAGGCCAAGGGCAATAAAATAGATCGTGAGATAAGAAGTGTTCTTTATTACACCTACACATTTGGCAGATAGATGGGCAGATGTTTTTTTAAATTAATTGAGATGGGAACAGAAAGGTGAAGTTCAGAGAAGCTATGAGGGAGAAAACAAGGATGAAAGAATGCAAATAAACCATGGCGACTGATGAATTATACCAAAAATGTAAAATCCACATTGTGTCACAAGAATATAAAAGGGCTTGGGTGCTGTGAATCATTGAAAACACTTTGGGTTCTCTCAGAGTATTTCCCAGTATGTACTGTTAAGGACTTGAATTAACCAACTTGTTTGAGAAACTTACCACAGCTCCATGCGATTTCCTTTGTGTCTGTCCCGATCTGAGCCGTAATGACAAAGGACAAAGGATATTTATGCGGGTACTATCGCAACGTTTAAGAAATATTTGGACAGGTGCATGTATAGGTTAGGTTTAAAGAGATATGAAGTAAATGCAGGCAGGTGGGACTAGTGTAGATGGGACATGTTGGGCAGTGTGGGCAAATTGGGCCGATGGGCTTGTTTCCTCGCTGTATGGCTCTAATTAAGAG